>NC_058414.1:26406620-26485379 GCF_002201575.2 Neomonachus schauinslandi | reverse complement strand
TATATATATATATATATATATATATATATATATATATATATACATACCACATCATCTTTATCCATTCATCTGTCGATGGACATCTTGGCTCTTTCCACAGTTTGGCTATTGTGGACATTGCTGCTATAAACATCGGGTGCACATACCCCTTCAGATCCCTATATTTGTATCTTTGGGGTAAATACCCAGTAGTGATTCCCAAGCCTTTTAAACACATGTTCTCTAAAATGATCTTTTTTTTTCAACCTTTGGCATTCCAAAAATATCCTAAAAAGGTATTTTTAGGGTCCTACGTTTTGCAGTTTGTTTCCAAATACTCTTATTACAGTATTTCAAGCTACTCTTCTTCCCCCAAATAATTCTGATGTAATCTCTTGTTTAGGAATGCCTCCCCTCTCTTGAGGATGACTTCTCTAGACTGTAGCATATTTCCCTAAACTGCCTGGGTTTAAAATCAGTGAAACTTAACTCTGGACTTGTAGTACTCACTGGGAATGTAAAATTGAAGGTGTCTACTAAAAAGTAGTCTAATATTGAAATATAAAAAAACATTCTAGGTCTTTACTCTGAGCCGGATTCATCTCTGGAGGTTATTGATGGACCACTAAAGGTTCAATAAATTTCTGGAAGATACCTTGGATATTTCTTAGCCTTAGTACACATCAAAGAACCAGCAATTGACAAACTTAAAGCCCAGAATATTTTAGACTTTCAGAAATTAATATCTTTAATGGCAATTTTTAATATTTTTTTAAAAATGCCTTTTTTTTTTTTTTTGCCTATAAGTCCCTGAAATGTTTGCATTGGGAGTTAGTGCTCTGATTTATTTATCAGAGAGCAGCTCTTAAATCAAGATAAGGACATTACAGTGTAGCAGAAGGTACTGAATGAATATAAGCCGAGAGCATTCTCTTACCATAGATGTAGAAAATTAATAACAAGGATGTGTATAATTATAGATATTTAGTATTTATTTTGTTCTAAATACATTTACATTATCTGGTTCATTTGTCACAAAACAATCAGGAATATAGACAGGAAATAATTATTTCAACTTTATAGTTACGGAAACAGAGACTCAGAGCAATGAAACCATTCACTCAGAGTCACATAGCAACTAATTAAACAGTCTGGGTTAAAATTTACAGATACATAATCTACTGTCATCTGACTCTAGCCCCTTGTACTTTCTAATATTTTTTATCTTAATATTGATACAGAACTACTTCATGAAAAACTATTTTAAATTTATTAGATGGTCTGCAATAATTAGAAAGGAAAGCACTCAGTTATGTCAATGTGTATGGCCAACTAACTATGTCAATATCAATGACATTAGAGGCATTATGTGGTTGACCAAAAAAAAATTTAAATCTTGTTTTATGAGACACTTAAAATTTCCATAAAATTACTGTACTCAAAACAGTATTGTATTAACAAAACAGACGTGTACACAAATGAAATAACATAATGTATATATGATAATATGACTGTAAATTTTAAATGAAATGGACATTTTTATTTAGTAGAAAAAGTTTCTTTTGCAAATAATTATGTCCTAATTTTCTTCTGTAAGAAAAGAATATTAGTCTACTGGATGATACCATACAGCCAGTAATTGTAAATTCGATTAAGGAGATAAAGTTTAAAATAATATGAATATTTGAAGAAATTTAGGAGACTATTTGTATAACCTTGGTGGCATTTGCAGGGTAGCTTTCTAAGCATTAAAAGAAATCCATAAACCATCAAAGTAATAATAGATGTTTTGCTGCAGGAAAAATAATAAAACTTATATGTCAAAAGAACCAAAAGCAAAAGCAACAAGCAAATAATGAACAGGCTAAAAAAAATTTATATGTGATCACCAAATGATTATTATCCTAAATAAACGTCTCCTTAAAGGTCTCTCATATTTTGCTCAATTAAAGAGAGAAAAAAAATGGTCAGAAGTTATGAAATAGGCATTTCAGTGAAACTGGCATCTCACTGGAGGGAAATTATCAATTAACTTGTTAAAACAAGAAAATTAAATGATAAAGCCAATTCTAGCTAATAGTAATTCCATGAAAAATAGTAAGAATGGAGAGAAATATTATTCAAAAATTAGCACTTTGTTCCCCCAAATCAAAGAAAATAAATCTCATCATTGGAAAGACAAAGAATGAAAGAGACTTACAGCTGGAACAACATCATAATAGTTCAGAAAACTAGAGCTATAAAGAAGATTCCAAATATTTCTAGAGACAATTAATTAAAATACATTGTATACACAGAGGAAGGACAAGAATCCATTTAATTTCTCAATAGCAAAAGAGACATTTAAAAGAATAGAGAAAAATGGGTATTGCCCCTGAAATTCCAAGTGGAAGCAGTTGTAACTAAAATTCTATCCACAAACTATTCATCAATTATAAGGGTTGAGTAAAATCATTTTGGAGAAGGCTAGGTCTCAAAAATTTTACTTATGCTACCTATCTGGATGAGTGGGGTGTTAGTGCAGGAGGGGAAAAGAGAAATTGACAGAAATCATGATGTGTCTGACCAAGTGAAAAACGGTTTTGAGAGGGATTTTAGTACTCTTGGATATTTTACAAACAATTAGGGGCAGGTACACAGAAAGCTAAGCAAACTATAAAACAAAAATAATTTAACAATTTTGAGGGAAAACAAAAAAATTTAGGTAAAGAACTCCGTGTAATATCCAAATGGTCTCAGACATGAACAATGTTGGTCACGTCAGTGTAAATACCAAATATTAGTATAATCAAGATTGCAACATAACTATGTTGCAAGGATGAAGAAGGCTAAATCTTCATCCACCAAAATAAAACATCAATAAATTATAAGGGCAATACAATATTATTTTAAGAAACTAGTATAGAAAGAACCAAAGAAACAGAAAAATAGTTGACAGTAGGTTTTTCTTGGCAATTTTTTTCAAGGGTTAGGTAAAATGAAGGATTGGGACATGGGAGAATTGATTTTTGAAAAAGAAGGCATAAAATGTATAATGATTCAACCTTTTGATATGTAAGAGAATAAAAAATTAGAGCTAGCAATCAAACAGTATTAACAAGTACAAGAAAAAAGTACCATTATTTGCAGTTAATAACTTCCTACGAATGATTGTTAATAGTCGTTCTCTTAAAACTCTTTAGTAATAGTTATTGCAGTTAGGTGCTGTCTTTAACACACTCATTCGTCAAAGATATTCTGTTACACAAAGCTTTTTCACTTTTAAGAAGCCTGACTTTGATAACAATAAAATACAAAATCTCTGGAGAAGAAAAGGCTGTGGAATTCAAACTTTCAAGTTGTTTTAACATTTTTTTCCACGTCACTCAAAAGTTAAAACGAATTTTATAAATACTCAGCAAAAAAATTTCAGAATTTTGGAAAATGCTAGAATTCATTGAAGATAATTTGTTTTCTACCATTCAGATTATTAGATATTTTCTCTGATTGAAACATTCTTATTTGTTTTATCCAGGAAGTCATTTGAAAATTTACATAATATTCTATAGGGAAAAAAAAAAAACCTCTTATATTTAAGTAAAAAAGAGAACTAACTTCCCTCCTCCCTCCGAAAAAAGACCAGCACATTTCACAGAAGAACTCCTCGCTCAACCAAATAACACTTTCCCTGAAGGAACCAATTTTACAGATAAGGAAGTAACACAGACCTGAGATAATATACTCTGAGGGAAGTACACACTGCTTCTTTTTAAACGTCTAAAATAATAAATATATCCTATTTGCTTTGCAACAATAAAAATTATAGGAAAAAAAGCATTCACCTGTTTAGTTCTTTTATTTTAAAAAAGAATTGCTATCTAGTCTTCTTTTGCACTTTGGTATTTTCCTGCACCAAGCTGATGCAATTTTAGACTGTTATCGAAAGCAAATGCTTACTTGCCCACAAAATAGCACACCATTGTGAATTCTGTAATTTACATTGCCCTCTGAAGTCCAGAAACTGTCATTCATGTTATGGAATGCTAAGAAGCTATAGCAGAGCTTTCTCTTACATATTTTATTATGACATGATTGCTGATATATCTATATAGCTACATATATCTCTATCTAGATATATATATATTCTGTATCTATATATGTTACACATATAACATACATAGATATGTTCTACTTGATCTTTTCAAAAAAATCAACACATCCTCCTCAACAACAAGAACCACAACATCACACTGCCATTTGCTTGCTAAGCACTCTGCTGGTATCTTTAAAAATTTGGTGGTCTCAATTCCTGCAACAACTCTCTAAATTAGGTATGATAATATTTATGATATTCCAGTGTCTGGCACAGAGACTTGCACAAAATACCCACCCAGTAAATATTTTTTGAATCAAGATCAAGATTCAGAGAGACTGAAATATAAATCAAGCCTAGAAATATAGTTGTCATGTTAATATTTACACAAAAATATTGAGATAGTCTTAAACCTAGGATTCTTTGAATATGCCTGCCAAATACAAACATCTCTAAAAGTGATATTAATCATATATGTTGATTGTATAGCTTTTTATGGAGTTTACCAGCCTAAAACTAAACTTGGAGAGATGACATTGCTTCAATTAGAAACTACATAATCTGCTTAAAAGTATAGTAATTCTGCATTTGTATTGGTTGTGCTTCTTTTTTCACAAAGCCCAGCTGGATCTGCAGAAGATGATTAATTATGATTCTCGACCAGAAAGAACCAGTGCCCCTGGTGAAGACAGATATGTTCATGAACAATTATGATAAGAGTTATAATAGAAGGGAAGGTACATTGAATATTAAGGCACTTGGCTTTAGATTGGCTAACGAAAGCCTTCCTGGCAGGGAATGCTTTTGTAGATGGTTCTTGAAATAAAATAATAAGTGTAACTGGAGGAGGGCTGGTGAGGTTTCCAATAAGAGGAAGTTTCATGTTCAAAGCCTTCAGATGGTGAGAGAATATGTATTATTGGTGAACCTGTGGGCACTCCTGTGTGATTGCAGCAGAGTTTTAGGCTGGAGGGAGAGAGGGCTTGAAAGGTAATCACAGTTCAGACAATTTATGAAATATCAGACACTGTCAGGAGGAATTTAAACTCTACGCTGTAGATAGGAAATTGGAAGCTATAGATGGATTTTTTAAGAGGAGAATTACACGATCAGGTTTGGTGCAAAGAAGGATGGTTTATAAGGGATCACATCTGCAGTCGGGAGACCAGTTAGGAGGCAATTCAAAAGTCCAAGTAAGAAATGAGAAGGACTGGAATGCAGGCAGAGACAACGGTAGGAGAAAAGAGGATAGACAGCTCTGGGAGAGATCTCTAAGAAGACAAATAAGAATGCGTTCGTTCAAAAAATGATTCGGAATCAAAATGCAAATAGAGCAACTTTAGGCACCAGCATGGTAGAGATGAAATGATGTGATTATGGTCACTTTGTCAATGATCAGTTGTTAAGTACAAGTCTTATTTCAAAAGGAGAAACTAAAAGTCTTAACAGCAGTCAGTGCAAAAAGTGATAGAACATAAAGCGAAGCATGGGGAAAATGATAAAATGCAAACCTGCGCTTTGCAGAATTTTTAAAAATATTTTATTGATTTATTTCCAGAGAGAGACACAGCAAGAGAGGGAATACAAGCAGGGGGAGTGGGAGAGGGAGAAGCAGGCTTCCCGCGGAGCAGGGAGCCCGATGCGGGACTCTATCCCAGGACCCCGGGATCACGACCCCAGCCGCAGGCAGACGCCTAATGACTGAGCCACCCAGGCGCCCCTTCACAGAATTTTAAAAGGCCATATGGTATGCTCTTCAGAGGACATTTTTAAGATGAATAAAAGAGTAAAATGGAGTTTGAATGAGGTTGAGCACTGAAATTTTGCTCTTAACTTGGTCTTTATACACATCAAGTGTCATGGATCTGTCATTTGGACAGCTTGAGGGCTCAGCTCCCTGCACACACTGATGACTGTGTTGAGTGTGTGTGCAGGGCAGCCTGTATGAAGGGCAAAAATCACTGGTAAACAAGGTCAGACGAAGGATTTGATTTTTTAATAAAAATTTCCAGCTGTCTTCCTAAAGACAGTGAGGGGATTAGTCCAGTACTTTTTATTTTATACGTCTCTGGTATTATACGAAGAAATGAAAAATTCAGAATGCTCCCATAAGGTATTGAAAGCAGGTTTAGTCAAAAAGAAGTTACAATTCTATATTTGAAAGTGCATAAATATTGATCTATGCGTTTTAGAAAGTCCTCTGGGAACACGAAGGGTTGTTTTTTGTTTTGTTTTGTTTTTTTGAAGCAGAAGAAATGGAATTTATCAAAATACTGCCTCTTCTAAAATTAATTGAGCTATTGTGTTTACCTTTTGAAACTTTTTTTCTCAGTCACTAATACTTCATTCAACCAGAGAAACAGGGTTATTGGTTGAACGGCTTGAATCAGTCAGCAGTCTTTAGTACCGAGGCATCTGAGTCCATTTCATATTCTGTGGTTCTCTGTCCAGTAAGCAGGGGCGTCTGTTCGCCTTCTGTCTTAATTGGTGGAAAAAGTATTTTAAAATGGATTTCAGTTACTGCAAGAGGCCAAGAAATCCAGAGCCATTTGTCAACAATTTATTTTCAAGACAGATAGCTTTTTCTTCAAGTGTTTGTTACTTTTGATAGTCTGATATTTTGAGTTCATTTCCTTTTAGTTAATGATGAATTGGCTGGGTCAAATTTGAGGTCAAGTTGGGCAGGTTAGTTTGATTTTGACACTGCTGTGATATTTGTCAGCCAATTTACAATTTGCTTTTTTTATAGTCAGCAGGGAAGTTATCTGGGTAAATTTAATATGAGCTGTCACTCATTGGCTTTTGGATGTTTTAGAGCTGAAATAGGATCTGTTTTCAGAATGTTTTTCTTGTGAGTTTGGAAATGTGAATTAGCAATCTCAGATTGAGATCTTTATAGCATTTGATTTGATATATTGAGCTCTCATATAACTAAGTTTAACTAATAACCTTCTTCTTCCTAGATTTTTTCCTTAATAAAGTGTTCAGATATATTCAAAATAAGATAGTCTACTGAAATGTTCCTGAAAGCAATTGTATTATAAATTAAGAGAATGGAATGATTGTGTTGTTGAAAAAAATGGCTTTTAAAAAATCATATCTTTATCAATTAATGAGTGACTAATTACCCTTCCTGCCCAGATATTACCTAAGATTTAATCTAGGTTGAATTGTTATCATGGCAGACATGATAACATGGCAGTCTGTTACAGAACTATGCAATATTATGTTACTTAAAAAAATACAATTTTTAATTTATTAAGAATAATTCCTAGCTAATTTCAACAGCAAAGTTTTAAGAAAATTCAAAATTTTAAGTTTATTGGTGGGGAAACCTATGTCAGATTTTAGTTGAGTTTAGTTAAGTTTTATTAGAGGGTAGAAGGGAAGACTGTAGCTCTTCGCCTGGCAAGCTCCTCCTCCCGTATTTTATACCTCCTATACTTTATTTCCTCTTTTCCATCTCAACAACTGCCCAATTGTAGGTTTTCATCACATCTCCCCCTGATAATCTCCTGGTCAAAGTGCTTTCTGAAGCACAGGATCATCTTTGACAGCCACTGTCTTGTGTGGCCTGGTCACTCTAGCGCAAAGCCTTTCTATGGACCCCTATAAACTACCTAACTCTAGTGGGTTTTGATGCAATAATTAATCTATAGGACACAGAATAATTAGTCCATAGAATATTCCATTTTATGTTCTTTTAAGATAGGTCACTAAACTCTACTTAATAATTTTAACTTTAACAGTAATTGTGTTTTATAGAATCTTGAATGTTTCAGTCACTAGTAAAGCCTAAGGTCGATGCCGTCCTTGTACAGACATGCAGGATGTGCACAGTCCAATTCCAAGAGGCACTGTTAACATAACTCAGTTGTAAACAACACCCTCTGGAGTTATCAATGAGACATTCCTGCCAGAGAAAGGTGGTACATCACACTGTCTGGACTTAGGGTCCAGAATGACTTGGGGTTTACAAAAATTAGATGTTAAGGGACAATTTCCATTATGGTAAGTTAAAACTGTTAATAACTTAACCTACTGAGAGCTTAAATGTGCTGGGCTCATTTAATCTTTGCAAGAACCTTGTTATATAAAACTGCTTTCTCGGGGCACCTGGGTGGCTCAGTTGGTTAAGCGACTGCCTTCGGCTCAGGTCATGATCCTGGAGTCCCTGGATCGAGTCCCGCGTCGGGCTCCCTGCTCGGCGGGGAGTCTGCTTCTCCCTCTGACCCTCCCCCCTCTCATGTGCTCTCTCTCTCATTCTCTCTCTCTCAAATAAATAAAAATCTTTAAAAAAAAAACAAAACTGCTTTCTCAGTGACCCTTATTATTGTGTCTGGAAGGTAGATGTGATGCCTGGATATGCAGCATGCATCTTGCAACTATTAGGCAAAAAGGATGTAAATGAATACTAAGAATTCAGACTAGAAATACAGAAAGAACCCGAGTTCCTAAACTCATTACTGTAATGGCAAACCTATGTCTACCTCTGGATTTCTTGTTATATTAGAAAAATAAATCCCTATTTGTTTAATCATTCTAAGTAAGTCTTCCTATTTCTTTTTTTTTTTTTAAAGATTTTATTTATTTATTTGAGAGAGAGAGAGTGAGAGACAGAGAGCATGAGAGGGGGGAGGGTCAGAGGGAGAAGCAGACTCCCTACCGAGCAGGGAGCCAGATGCGGGACTCGATCCCGGGACTCCAGGATCATGACCTGAGCCGAAGGCAGTCGCTTAACCAACTGAGCCACCCAGGTGCCCAAGTCTTCCTATTTCTTATAGCTGAAAACAGTTCTTAAGGATGCAGAAGAAAAAGAATAGAAAGAAGAAAAAAAGAAATTATACAGAAAGTAGAATTAATTCCAAATAACCTCTAGTTCATGTTGCTGTATTTAAATGACCTCATAAAAGATGAATTTAATTCAAGTAGATTCAACATTTCTAGCCACATGCTATATATAGAAAAAATATTCTTAAAGTAAAATCTCATAGAAAAGTTGAAAATAAAAGATGGAAAGATGCATATCATGCCATTATTATTCAAAATAAAGTTGGCAAAATGGTGGCAGAGTCAGACAAAATGGACAGAAAAATCAAGGCAGAAAACAATAGCCTTCCTGTGTCACCTGTAATGACCACTTCAAAAACATGATTAAAAAAAAAAAGAGCCTTTTGACAGTAGCAGCACAAAGTCTAAGATTCCAAGAAATAACTAATATCTAAGAAAATACTCACAGCACTTTATGAGAAAAATGTAAAATACTGTTGAAGTTCATAAAAGAAGACATGAATGAATAGGCATAGAGAGCATGATGTAAAAATTAATATCATAAATATTGCATTTGTTCCCAAGTTAATAGGTGAATACCAGGAAAGTTCAATTAAGTAACAAAAGCTTACTATGGAATTTTGAGAGCTGATCCTAAAATCCATATAAAAAAGCTAAGGGCCAAAAAATTTTTTAATAAAGTAGGAAGATATTCACAAAGTAGGAATATTACAAAGTTACAGTACATAAAATGCTGTGATATAGACAAAGTATAATCTAGTAGGCCAGTGAAACCAAACAGATGGCCCAGAAAATGTCCTTGTGTATATGGAAACTTTATTTACTACAAAAATCGCACCACAGATAAATAATTCAGAGAAAATTGGCTGCCAGCATGAAAAAAAATTACTACTATCTCATACTGTAAAAAGCAATAAATAGGTAACTGTGGATGGTTTAAGTATCTAAAATGGAAAGTAATACTTTCAAACTTTCAGAAGTAGATAGGGACGGTCTTCCTAATTCATGACAAAATACAAAAGAGCTATTAAAACATAAAACCAAAACCATAGTGTAAAAGGCTAATGAATTTGACTTATTATAATTAAAATAAACTTTGTTCAAGAAAGGACACCATAAACAAAACAAAACAATAAGACAGCAGATATTTGCTGTGCATATAAAGCAAGTAGATCAGGATCCAGTATGCATGTGTGTAAAAACGCATATATTGTTTTTCTAAAACTCATTAAGAAAACCCAAAATTTGCAGAAATGTGACAAAATGGAATTATATACTGCTGATAGAAGAGTAGTACATAAAATGTTTGTGTAAATATTTTAGAGTCCAATTTGACAATAACAACCAAATTTGTATACTGTTTAAACCTATGATTCCAATATATCCGAAATATTCTACTATATCCAAACAAACTCTTTTATCCATGTGTAAAGAGTTTCATATAAATGTTCATTTTAGCTTTGTTTATAATAATGTTGAATTGGAAAACTATATTCATGACACAATGGTAGATAAATAAGTTTTATATATTCATTAATGTTATAATAAAAGTAATTATATAGATGAAGAAAAATCACTTGAGTTACTATATACACCTATTTTTTTTTAAAGATTTTTTTATTTTTATTTTGAGAGAGAGAGAATGAGAGACAGAGAGCATGAGAGAGAGGAGGGTCAGAGGGAGAAGCAGACTCCTTGCTGAGCAGGAAGCCCGATGTGGGACTCGATCCCGGGACTCCAGGATCATGACCTGAGCCGAAGGCAGTTGCTTAACCAACTGAGCCACCCAGACGCCCCTATATACACCTATTTTTGATAATTCCTAGCAAATTAGGAAAGGTATGGTCTTTCCTGAATTTTGTAAAGATTATATATGTGTATATTTTTAAATCATTTTACTAATAGCAGTAATTTTGGTGCATATTTGTTTTTTTGTTTTTTGTGGGTTTTTCTGAGAAAAAGAGAGAGAGAGCAAGCACATGCACAAGAAGATTCCTTGCTGAGTGCAGAGCTGGACACAGGGCTTGATCTCAAGACCCTGAGATCATGACCTGAGCTGAAATCAAGTCAGAAACTTAACTGACTGAGCCACCCAGGTGCCCCTTGGTGCATGTTTTTTAAGATCAGACTCAAAGGATGTCCAGTACCATTACTAATATTTGACATAGCATTGGTCTTGACTCATGTGTAAGGGAAGAAGATAAAATAAGAGGTACAACAACTGAAAGGGAAAAAAACTTTATCTGCGGTCAATTTGAATACATATGTATGTAGAAAATCTGACAGAATCAACAGATTAATGTTAGAACTAACAAGAGATCACCGGTAAATAACCATAAATACACAACAACAATATCATTCATAATATCAAAATGTTCTTAATATCATATCTTGGAGTTAACTTAGAAAATAACTAAGATAGGGGTTCCTGGGTGGCTCAGTCAGTTAAGCATCTGCCTTCGGCTCAGGTCATGATCTCAGGATCCTGGGATCGAGTCCCGCATCGGGCTCCCTGCTCCGCCGGGAGTCTGCTTCTCCCTCTGCCCCTCACCCCGCTTGTGCTCTCTCTCTCTCACTCTTGCTCTCACTCTCTCTGTCAAATAAATAAATAAAATCTTTTAAAATTTTTTAAAAAATAAAATAGCTAAGATATCTACAGAAAAATAAACAACTTGAAGACTCTATTAAAGGGCATAAAAAACCTCTGGATAAATGTAGAATCACTCCATGTTTCTTATTGAAACAACAATATAGAAATCTAATAGCATTTCAGTGAAGTTACCAGCTGAGTATTTTAGAGGAACTCAATATACTTATTCTAACATTCATGTAAAATAACAGAGAACCTCCAACACCCAAGTCAACTTTGAAGAAGAGGAGCAAAGAACGGGTTGGCGTTCACTAGTGTTACTCACTGATTACCTCCATTCCTCTGAGCCCCAGACCTTTTGGCTCCCTTGTGGCACAGTGGGTACTTTGACTCGCTCTAGCCCATGAGTGGCGGTTGGATATGATGAATGTCATTCCTGGATCGAGCATTTAATCACCAGTGGGAGACTTGAGGAGTTCTCTTCTCTTTCAGGCACGACAATCAGCAAAGAGGGAGACTGCTGACTGTCCAGGCAGCCTAAGACGTTGTGACTTTTAGTTTTAAATCACTGCTATTTTGGTGATGTTTGTTACTGAACAGAATCTAATCTATCCTGACTGACACAAGGGTGAAGTTACCCTGCCAGGTATTCGGACACAATGATAAAAACAGTTTGGTATTTGTGCAAGATAAAGGGAACAGTGGCCTAGAATACAAAGCATAGACATAGGCTCAGGAATATATGTGAACAAATCAATAGGTCTGTTTCATGGATAGACCATTTCTCCTTATAAAAAGAAAATAAACGCAAACCCTGGATTATGGTCTAACTTAATCTGCAATCATTGAGGTGCCATGAGGCCCTAGAGGGAAGCAGTTGACACATTCAAATGGAGTAGTTAAAAGAGTTTAATAAAAAGACCGTGTACAAAGTGGGGAAGGTTAAGGGAACCACCGAGGCAAGGTGAAAGAGTGAAGGACTGGCCACAAGAAAAAGCCACTCCTACCCCCGAGCCGAACGAGTTGTAAGGAGGGAGGCTGTCTCCAGAACCCAGCAAGAGCGACTGCCATGATACAAGAGATTCTGGGCAGGAGCCCTAGCCTTGGTAGCAAGGCACCAGTCCCTGCCGAACAAGAGCACAGACAAGGATGGGTCAAAGGCAATAAATAACTCAGCCTCTATCCTCCAACCTTCACACTGCCCGCTGACTCCTCATTGCTAAAACCCCAGGGGAAGCGTAGGATGAGGAAATCCAGGTGACATGGCTCAAGGTTCTTCTCAGGGCAAAGCGGGGTAAGACTAACAAAGAGGGGAGAGACGTAAAAGAAAATCTAGCAAAAGTGGGTTGAGAATAAATAGTCGAGGTGGAATTCTAGTTCGTTCTTTTAGCTTGCATGGCAGTTAAGGACAAAGGAGAGAAAGTGATAGCTGGAAAAAAAATAGGATCAAGGAAGGCTTTTATAGGATCTTCCTATATGCTGCATTAGTAGAAAGTGAAAAACTGAAGAGCCAGTGAAAACCGAAAGGAGAATCAAAATGACTCTATGTTAAGGGGGTTAGGATTGATTCAAGAACAGAGAGAGAGATGACATAAATAACTTGATGGGCCAACCTAAACTTTTGATTCCCATCATCTACTGGCCCTCCTTTAACATCTCAGGTGCTATTCACAGGTTTATTCAGAGGTTACTTGGCCTCCTGGGCACCTTCCACTCCTGGGAGAAGCCAGAAGTTGTACTATGGTTAATTGGTAGTTTCGCTCTTACACAGACCAACAGGAGCTCCTGGCTTCCCTACCATTTTGCAATTATCCGGTTTTACTTTCTAAATTCATTACACTTGGATGCTAATGTTTCTCTGTATTGTGAGAATATATATAGATCCACCACTACTCCTGGGTGATTAATCTGCCTACTTTTAGATCAAAGGTCAAGTCAACTTGATCTCTTTGATCTACAACGTAGATGGGAGACTATCCAAGGCCTTGTAAACTCAGGAAGCCAGGCTCGTGTTCTTGACTTTGACTCTCCTCTGGAAAAGAACTTCACCAACCTCACTTGCTCAATCTACCAGCTCTCCTACTTCACTCCTCCTGGAATTTGTTTTCCTGAGGCTTTTAAGAGTAATTTCAAAACTCCAAACATTTTAAATGTGATGTCCATTTAAGTTTTCAGTTTTTCATTTCTAATAGCAAAAGTTCTTTTTTTTTGTCTTATACAAGATAATAGGAAGCTTTCAATTAAACATTTTAAAAAGGGCTTTGGTTATTTTCAGTCACAGTGACATGAATGCTAAGAAACATGTACCAAAAGGACCAAAAAAAAAAAAAAATGCCAAAAACATTGAAGAAGATCAATCAGAAAAAAAATCTATTTTTTCCTCCTAAAATTATGTTCTTTCTGGCTTTGTCTCAGAAAGAAAGGATTTCTTTATGTAACAGAACACAGAGAGAATGTGCAGGCTTGTCCTACTTTCATAGAACTCTTAAATCATATTAGGCCAGAATGCCTGCCTTATTGTATAAAGTATCTCCTTGAATCTGGGTTATTTCAAATAAAGGACTTAGTGAAAGCTTACAGAACTCTTCTCCTGTGGAAAAAAAATTAATGAAAACATAACAAAATGCCTCCTACCTCAGCCCCCACTAAGCCCTGAGACATGAAAATGTATTAGGATGTCACTGCATAGCTTTGAATAATAGAGGCTTGGATATATACGTAAACAGGGAATGAAATTCATAAACTGACATAAAAGCATTTATTTTGGGTGAAACTATAGGAGAAAAGAAAATCCCAAAATATCTCAATTTGGTGGCCTCAGCTTAGTTTAGAGGGAAGATCATGGGCTTTGAGACAGACCTGAGAAATCTCTTTCTTCAGATGTGTGTGGAAATGATACCTTGTAGGTTTATTGTAAAGATTAGAGATATTTTATAAATTCATTCATTAGGCATCTAATACAGACTAGATGTCTTTTCTATGGGCTAACAAGACAAGGGTGTAAATAAGGCACAGTCCTTGAAATTAAAGGCTATAGAGTGATGCATAAAGTGCCTGGAACACAACAGTTGTTCAGTAAATCAAATACATTGTTGTTGCCATTCAAGTAAATTGTAACTCCCTACATGTGATGTCAAAATTTTAGTTCATAAATTAAGGCTTTGGATAGGAAATAAGCAAGCATTTATTCCCTCTCTTGATGGTTCCTTGTCTTTCTGAGACAGCTTCCCCATAAATCTCGAGTACCCACGGTCCCCAGATTGCCCCCCCTCATGTGTGCTCACAAGCATGCACATGAATTTGGCACACAATCATTATCACATCATGGATTATGACAGATTGGGCTGTCTTGCTGGAAACAGCTAATCTAGCTATGTGACGTTTGTCAAATTCGTCAACCTAAAATTTATGGTCTCCTTTCTTGAAAGTGAAGTTAGTAATATTTCTATTTCATGTTTGAGGAAAAATGAGATAACATGACACAAGTTTGCATTACATAATTGATATTCATCATAAGGTTATAATATTGTTCTCTTGATTACGGATTAGTGTATAGTTAAACTGTGAGTAGAAAATGGTATTTCTGGAGATACACTTGGTATGAAGACTCATCTTCTTTTCTTGAAAACCAAGTCCGTTGAATTTCACTGTGAAAAAAAATTACATATCTCAGTCATCTGTGAGATAGAGGAGGAAAAGTAGTCAGACAATAGAGCCAGCTACATGCTGTCTGTCATTTTTGCTGTCTGAGCAAGCTGATTAATTAAGAGTCAACTTCATGAGATCTTACAGTGATGGTAATAGGAATTGAGTTTAACACACTATAAAATGAAATAAATTAGTACCATTTTTGCTTCCCCCTTTCAAACATCAAATTACCAGGATAAACCTTCAAAACCTGTGGTTCTTCACCCCTTCTATTTAATCCTCATATAATGAGGTAAGAGGTAAGAACCTTTGCTCAGAAGACATGTTTCTGAAAATTAAGTTTAAAACATATCAATGGCTTGGGAAACGATTAACCAGGAAGGAACATTCAATGCAAATAAGATTACCAGACCTGGTGAAAGAAAGATCTAGTAGCTTTCCCTGCTACTCCAGGACATAGTGTAAAGAAAAGAGAAGTGCCAGTTACAGATAATTATTGAGTACTGCAGTCACAAATTATTGAGTACCACCTTGAACTTTTGGAAGAGGGAGATATGATTTCAGCATGGAAGGTAAAATTATTATGGACTCTAGGGTGGGGTTAATATACCTGGATGGAAATTACAGAAAGAGGGTGGTGAATAGAACAAATTATAGTGAGCTTACTTCCTCTCTCTAACAAGCTCTGCAAAGTGGAAAAAGGACTCTCTTTTGGGGAAATTTCTATTTTAAAAGTATTGACTCATATGAATACCTTGAGATGTTTTGTTTTGTTACTTTACTCTCAATAAATTGAGCAATTGACCTACGGGTATAGATTTGTTTGCGAGGTGTAAACTGCCCGTTTCTTCTAGAACTGATCCTGCATTGTATCATTGTTGAGACTTAAGAAGAATAAATGCTGTTGAGTAACTAGCATTTCAGGCATTTGTACTAACAGTATATATAGGTAGAGATATAGATATATATAACAATATATTTATTATGCTAGCATTTAAAAAATTCATTGTTTAGACTTGAAACTGATAGAATAGAAACAATTGAAAGGAAGAAAAATACAATTATACTATTTTGGGTATTAACAGGTATTAGGACATTAATAAGACTTTCTGTAATGGCTGGGTTTAGAAATCCTGAGTAAACAGAGAAAATTATTTAGAATAGAAGATGTTTAGTAAAGGGCCGGGACTAAATCATATTTAGATAATATCAGAAAATGTTCACAAACTTATTATCCTATAAAGCTGAAAGAGATATTATAAATAGTTCATAAATACTCTTATTATATGTCATCACTTTACAATACGAAGAAATGCAAAACAGAGATATTTAACGACTTGCCTGCCATCCAGATTTCCCGGTTTTGAAACTCCACCTTAATTCCACTTTAGCCTCTGCTTAGATTTAGAATGAGTGATAGGAGCTAAGTAACAAATTTTGAGGTGATAGACTCTCAAGGCTAAATATACATCCTACCTAACACCAATTCAGACTTCATTTGCCGTTACCCATGACCTGCGGCATTGGTATGTAGTATTTATTAATGGAAATTTGCAAGGAAACCTATGTGTCAATGAGAATTTTAATCACTCTATGCTTTTTTTTCCTTACACAAACTTTCCTTTTACAAAGCGCCCTTCTTTCCTTCTTTTCTTTTCCACATTTTATTCACTTTCAGTTAATTAAACAATGCCTCTAAAGAAACTTTTTGCCTAAAATGGTCTCCCATTGGCAAAAGCTGCTCAGATTGCAATAGATTTCTTAGAATTCTGAGAAAGAATAAACCTCGATTTATACTATGCACAGCAAAGTATTGCAGATACTGATAATGTTTAAAAAAAGTTTTCTCAATCCATAGTCACTTCCAAAAATTATTTTGTATGTTTAGGTGGTTTCCATGTAGGATCTCATACAATTATTAATATTTCAGGAATTATTTATTGCCATTTTGTTGTTGAATGTACGTAAGCTGCATAAGTGATGTGGACAATAACTTCTAGCTATGGTTTTATCAACCCACAGTATGGGGCGCCTCGCTGGCTCAGTTGGTAGAGCACGTGACTCTTGATCTCAGAGTCCTGAGTTCAAGCCCCATGTTGGATGTGGAGCATACTTAAAAGAAAACATTTTTTTAAAATGCTTGTCATGTCAAAGTGAGATGGGCAAATAATAACCTTGAATCAACAACCCACAGTTGCTTGCTGTCTTCTCTGCTTGCTAAGGACCTGAGTGTGGCCAAAATAAAATAGTAAAATGGCACCTGAAAATCCCTTCATTCCAATAATATTTAAAAAAATATGTATGTATTATGTTTTTAATCTATCTTGTGCTTAGTATCTTCAATGAAATGTTTATTTAAGCACATCATTCTCTTCCAAATACTTTCCTTCAAGACATCAGGTCAGCCTCTTTTCTAACTTCTAGAGCTAGCTAACATCATTTTAATGTTTTTCCTTGAATACTCTTAGGATTTCTTGTCAGAAATATGGTTGCTGGTTTTTTCAACTGAACTTTGCTCTTTATTTTGGTTTGTTTTTGAACTTTGCTCTTAATTTCAAAAGAAATCCAGCATTTGCAGCATTGTCTCCAAAAAACCCAAAACATTATTTTATTCATTTACTTATTTGTTTGTTTGCTTATGTATTTGTTTAGAAGTATAGTTAACATAGTGTTATGTTAGTTTCAGGTGTACATTGCAACGATTCAACAATTCTACACATTACTCAGTGCTCATCACAATAAGCATAAAAATCACATAAGAAAATACAAGGTTTTCATGAGAGAATAGAGCTCTGGACTTAAAATCAGATCTAGATTAAAGTTCTGCCCAGACCCCTTAGCCATTTGGCAAGTTACTTAAAACACCTAAGCCACTGTGTTCACACCTGTAAAATGGGGGTTATACTGACCTTATTTCTTGTGAAAGAATTATTGTGTTCTGTTAATGGTCGTTTTCTTAAAATGCACTTCTCTAAAAATATAAATCAGATGGAAGTATAGATACAGCATGTGTGTAAATGTGTGTGCATGTAGATATGACCTACACATGTTTTTCAAAAATATATATATACTTTTTTCTGAGAAAAAAAAGTGAGAAGAGCACTGCATATCTTAATGGAGAATACAGCATCAGAGAGTGTGAAAGAAGAAAGCTGTGCAAGATAAAACTAAGTCAATTTGACAGTTATACTTAGTTGGAGCACTTTAGCTAAAGAGATAGAGGGACACAAACAATTTTAATAGAATTCAATTATTTCCCAAAATGATTATACTGTTTCTTTTTTAATTTAATGAAGGGGATATATCATGGTGAAAACAAAGGAATAGTTTAATTTCAATAAATATTTTACCCTATTCATTTATAAAAGATCTCCCTAAGTTTAAGACGCAAAATTGAAAATATTAAGAGGTTGAACAATTATGATTTTCAATTTTAAATTTTATTAACTCCCTGCTTAAAGGAAATCAGCACATTTCCACTTACTTCCTCTTTGATTTCATCTTCAAGTTTTTTTTCTTCTCTCCTCCCTCCTTCCTCCTACCCTTCTCCCTCCGTCCAACCTCCTTCCCTCCCTTCCTTCCTTTCTTTCTCTCGTTAGTATGTCCTCTATATCCTCTGCCACAGGCTTTTAAATATCATCGAAAAGCTACTTTTTTTCTACATCAGTGTACTCATTCAGGGGACTTATTTCTTTCCCTGGTTCCTTTAAAAATGTTTTCTATATTTCTGAAGTAGCTTTAATGGGGATATATCAGTATATCAACTTATCAATATTTCCAGGAATACAGGATGCTCTTTTGATCCACAGATTTACTCTTCTGTTACTTCAGATAAATACCTTTATATTTTAAGTAGATGCGATTTTCTAATCTCTTGAATTTCCTTTTTTCTGAGCAATCAGTTATATTGGATCATATTTCTCAGTTTGACGTATCTATCACTGTTTTCTACCTTCTTTACTCTCTGTTTTCCTTTCTATAGTATCCTAAGCCTTTCTTCCCTCTGTGTGAATAGTATTGATTTCAATCTTATTCAACTTTGTTCCATGGTGTTTCTAATTCATTAATAGTCTTAAAATGGGACTATCTGTGTTTTAGCACTGTAATCCCATCTTTGCCATCTCATTTTTTAACTATGCTCTCAACATCCCTTCCTTTTCTATTTTTCCGCCTTCTTTCTATTCTCAAATCGTGCTCATGTATCATAGTGTAGGATAAATGTCTTCTCCAGAGTAGGATTGATTTTCGATCTGGAGCTGCTGCCCCCTTGTGGCGACAGTGGACGGGAGGTTTCTGTCGCGATCCTGCATCTGCTCCAGATGACAAAGGCATTCTGAACGTGTCAAAGGGCGAAGACATGATTGACAGTGATGACTCACAATTAACGTGATCTCAGCAGGCATGTCCCTTTCTTCCTTTAATAGAAACATTAAAGAGCAAGCTGGACCAATCTCCCAACAGGAGAAAATTATCAAGGGCTTCACAAGTACCATACTATGAAGTGCGTGAATTTAACCTACCAAGAAAGAAGCTCGCAACCTGATGATTTGAGAACTGTAATTAGCAAGCTTAATTCCACCTTTTTTCCCATATGAGAAGGTGGAAAACAACAACAAATATCACATGCTTAGCGTGTGGGGTTTTAAGGGCTGTAAAAGAGGAATATGACCTATAAAAGTGAATTTCTCCCAGAAAAAGATTTGTCCTGCTCTTTTATTCCTGCATGCTCATTACTGTCATCAGTTCTATCCACAGCTTCTGTTGGCTCCGACTAGTGGGAGTGAATTTTCCTTGGCTCCCTCCTTACCTAGTTAGAAGCCTCTTTTTCCCTCCATCCCAGGTGCGGGTTTGAGAGATGGTGTTCTTTCCACTTCTGTATGGCTTTGGAGGAAAGACCGAGAACTGTTGCACATTTAGATTTGCTGGCCTGGTTGATGGGGTTTTGCTCCCCCTTTTGAAATTTGATTAAATGTTTTCTTGGGTTTTTGTTTTTTGTTTTGTTTTGTTTTGTTTTGTTTTCTTTGCTAGCATTCACTCCACCAAGCCAAGATATGTCTTATTCCCAGGAGAAGATAATCTCTGCTTTGGGCTTTTCACTGACTTCATTTTAGAGCTCCAGGAAATGGGGAGCCTTGGACGTTTTTCCTGATTCTACTGAAACCGTCAGATCTTCTGAACGATGAGCCAGGATTGCCAATCTCAAGTTGAGATTTTCCTCTCAGTATTACTTTAACTCTCATAGACTCTGACACGTGGTTCTTTTCATTATTGTTATTTTTCAGAACTCCTGTCTTTTCTCACTGTATGTCACCATTCACCCAAGAATTATTTAATTGAAGGCTTTTTGTGTGTGATCAATGTTTGTAATAGCTTCATTTTGCAGAACTTACTGATATCTTCTTTAAACTCAGTATGTGATCAATTTTGGGAATGTGCCATATATAATTGAGAAAAAAAGATATATTCTCTGTTATCAGGGTATGGTATTTAATAAATATATATGAGATCTGCTTTATTGATTATAATGTCTCAAAATTCTATGTCTTTGCTTCTTTTGGTCTACTTGGCCTGTCTTGCATTACAAGTGTTGTATAGAAGTCTTTTACTACTATTCTCATTCATCTCCTTACAACTCTTACATCTCATGTTATAGTTTCAGTCTTATTTCAGTGGTACATACATCTTCATAATTGTTATACCTTCCTTAGGATTTAGGTATCCTTAGCTTGATCAAATGCCCCTTTTTGTCTTGTTTACTGCATTGTACCCTAAATTATATTGTCTGATAATAACAGTCCAACCCCTACTCTCTTCTGGTTTCCATAAACGTGGCATGCTTATAATTGATGTATTTTTCACTATTTGAAGCAAAACTAAATTTTATCATAGACTTAAGCTTTGCTTTATGAGCCAGTCTTAAAGTCTTTCTAAAGATAGGCTAGCTAAACCTAGTTATATTAACTGATATAGATAAGTTTGATTGCAACTCTACATTTTGTTTTGTAATTATTGTGTATATTTATTATATTTCTTTATCCATTTGGTGTCTTTGATTTGAAAAAAAATTCTGTAATTAAGAAAGATTTGTATCTTTGTTTTAATGATTTCCTTTTTATTTAGACTATTTATAATTCTTGTTCTTACTTCACCACTTACTATCTGGTTTGCTAATTTTAAATTGCATCCTTTGTTACCTACCTATTACCTATACAAAAATCAATAATCTCACTCTACTTTCCCCTTTCTCTCCCTTCTGCCTCCATCTATTTTTGGTTTTATTCTTAATACTGTCGTAATACATAACAAACGCTGTTCTCCCACCCCCCTGTGTCCTCATTCCTGCTTTAGCCTTAGCTCTACAGTTAAGTACGTTAAATACTCACCATCAGTCCTTGTGCTGAAGTCTCTCTAGTTATCTCTTTGGTTTAATGAAATGCATCCCTGGTGTATTTCTCAGAGAATCAATTTTTGTATAGAATTCCTGAGTTTTTCTATGCTTAAAACTATAGGCTTCATACTTGAAAGACAGCTGAACTGTATATGAAATCCATGGCTTGCATTTTATTTTCTTGAGTTTCTTGAGAGTAAAGTTCACATCTAACTGCTGTGAAGTATCTACAATTGTTGGTTGCTAAACTGTTACGATGTAATTATATCCAGAAGATTTGTGTTTCAGTGTAGAGGACGGTTTCCTGTATTTTTGGACCTTAGTTATTGGTATTGATAGATATTTCTCTACATGTCTGGGTACATCCAGGCATAAAAAGTTAAATTAATTTAATCAAACACTTGATCCAGGAAAGAAATTCATCAAAATAACACATCCCCGAAATGTGACAAAATCCAATCAAAAGGATTAAATCACCACCATCTAATATATTTATGATTTTGCACATAATGCTTTTGTTACTTTAGTTTCCTCTCAAAGATTACTCAGCTATAGTCTGTATTCTGTGTTTTGTCTACGTGCATGCACGAAGTCAAAATTATTTTTTTTAAATATACTAAGATGTTGGGCGCCTGGGTGGCTCAGATGGTTAGGCGTCTGCCTTCGGCTCAGGTCATGATCTCAGGGTCCTGGGATCGAGTCCCACATCGGGCTCCCTGCTAGGCGGGGAGCCTGCTTCTCCCTCTGCCTCTCTCTCTCTTATGAATAAATAAATAAAATCTTAAAAAATATATATACTAAGATATTATTTACCTTTTCACTGTGTGGCCATTTGCATTGATAATGCAAAAGCAATGATGCAGTAAACTGCTGGGGACTTAGCACAAGGTAGGGCAGTGACACCCAACTATATTAATAGTCACTGTATTTATTTTTTTAACTGCCACTCACTTATAAGGAAAATGTCAGTTTCATTTAAGACTGTCCTTAATGTGGAAGTTAAAATTATTGTTATTAAGCCTAGACCCTTTAGTACATGTCTTTCTAATTCTGTGTGATGAAATGGGAAATATACCTAAAGCATTTTGCTGCCTGCCAAATTATGATAGTTGACTTGAGGAAACCTGTTTGTGTAATTTTTTTTTTTGAGTTGCACGCTGAGCTAGTCTATTTAATAAGAAGTGTAATTTTTGCTAAAAAGAATAACTGATAAACAAATGCTCCTTCTTCTCAACAATTAACAAAGTGAACTTGTCACTTTAAGAAAAACAAGTGACGCTAGTTGTCAGTGATGAAATTCGGCTTTTAAATAAAAATAGAACTTTGGAAAACTTGCCTTCCTGAGCTTGGAGGCTTCTCAATATCCAAAGACCTTTTTGATGATATTGGTGGTGATATTAACACATGTGCTATAAATATTTTATGAAATATGTCAACAAGACCTGCCTAACTCAGGGAACCAGTATTTTCCAAAATAAACAATATGCTGTTACCAAGTCGGGCATAGTTAAAAGATCCATTCAAAATGCAAGATAAAAAAAAATAAAATGCAGGATAGACTGATATATTTTAAAGTAACAGTTCAAAAGTCCATTGATATGATTTCAGATTCCAGAAATTACCACTTGTCAGATTTTAATTATATAACATTATCTAAAGAGGATATTAAAATACTTCTCCCTTTTCCAACTATTTGTGTGAGATTGGACTTTCTTCATACATTTCAACTAAAACAACAAAATGAATTGGATTTAATATAGAAACAGGTATGAAAATCCAGCTGTCCTTTATTAAGCAAAATATTAATGAAATTTGAAAAAATATGAAACAGCTTTCCTCACTATATATTTTTGTTCTGGAAAATATGGTTATTTTTCATTAAAATATTTATTTATAAGTATATTATTGTCATTTTAATGGAATCAATAAGTATTCTAGAATATCTAATTTTGTATTTTAATTAGAAATGTTAAATTTCTAATATTGATAGCTATAATACACACAATTGTTCTTTGAGGAGCCTCCATTTTTTTTAGGAGTGTAAAGAAGTCTGAAACCAAGATGTCTGAGAACAAGTGATTTATATCCAAACTTAGAAACCTTCAATAGCTTCCTATTGTCCTAAATATAAAAACCAAATTCTTAACATGGTGCCAATTAACAATATGTCATAATCACATGAACATATATTTAGTTCCTCAGCCCCATGATGTTCCCTCCTGTGAGCACACTGTTCCTTCTCTGTAGCACGTTCTTAATCCATTTCAACTAGTTAACTTCTCATCCTTCTGGTTTCAGCTCAAGCAATACTTCCGCAGGCTCTCTTGGAACCACGCTCTTGTATTTCATTACCTTTTCTCTTTTTCTAATTTTACATTTATTGATGAAAATAATTCGTTAAGGCTTTCTTCCCAATAGGTGGAGAAACCATAAAACTGATAAGCATGCGTGTTTTGGCTCACCATTGTAACCATTCTTCCTAACAGAGTGCTTATCACAGTGTAGGGTGGGAAATAAAATACTTGTTGGTGATTGGAGAAGTGGATGCATATATGAATTGACAGAGGAAAGGGTGAATCATTAAAGAACATGACCTAGCATGAATAGCTTCTTCAGTGATACAAAGATCCAAGATAAACACTTGAAAGAAATACACTGGATTCATTTAAGTCTCTCATGGTATTTTCCCTTGTGCAATTTCACTACTACATATTCTTGTTGGCTATTCTTTTATACAGGAAAAGAAAGGAAGTAGAAAGAACATATAACAACATTTAGTTGTGGTAGCAAATGTTCTTGTGCAAGCCTGGTAATGAGCAATTGTTAGCAAACAACTCTTGTATTTCACATGACTGATTTCCTATAGATTAAATTGAAATTATATTATTTTTATGGATACCTGTCTTCTTGTGGTCTCATCTGTTTCCTCTTTTGGCCTAATAATCTGCAGTTAAGTAATACTTATCAACTTGCATTTCTTCCATACCTCCCTTTTTACTAGCTTGTCGTTATATTAACACACTTTGTTGTAAGTGTGTAATTTATCAGTCTCCCCAAGAGATATTATACTCCTTAAGGGCTCGGACTATATTTTATTCATCTGTGTATCCACAGGATACAGTAAGGTGTTCAACACTTGACAAGCAATAAACAAATGTAAGAATGAATTACTGAATTAAACATTTCATAGATGGCATTTCATATTCCTTAACATGTTTATTAAATTCTCCCAGTCAAAACTCAGGTAATGGGTGAAATCAAGATTGCACTGAAGAAGGAAATGAAGACAGATGGTGAACAACTAATAGTTGAGATTCTCCAGTGCAGAAATATCACCTACAAATTTAAATCTCCCGATCACTTACCAGGTATCTAATTTTATGATAATGAGCAATGTCATACATCTAGGAATTCTGTAGGAATATGTCCTAAATAATCTGGAAAATGTAGAGTAAAATTTGGGCTGTACACCAAATACATCTGAAAAATGAAAAATAAGAATTAATTTCTCTTACATAGAAATAAGTTGATATTTTACTAGTTTTTAGCTAAATTTTCTCAACACATAATCTTAGAGTACTGTATTTACCATACAACAGGAAAACTGAATTGCTAAGAAAATTGGTGTATCTTTTAATCACTTTATGTTGTCTGAAACAAGTCGAGCACAGCCTGCTAGCTTTGTGTAAAATATACAAGAGCTCTCAGTGTACAATTGTAATTCTTTCAACAGAAAATTGTATGAGTCATGGACACTTTACAAGCTGAATTCTTATTTTCAGATTTATATGTAAAAATATATGTGATGAACATCTCTACCCAGAAAAGGTGATCAAGAAAAAAACAAGAGTATGCCGACATGATAGAGAGCCTTCATTCAACGAAACTTTTAGATTCAGCCTCAGTCCTGCTGGACATTCTCTTCAGGTAACTCTATATTATATTGCTACTATTTTAAAATTTTTGTTCATACAGGATTTGTTTTCCATTCAGTTATTTAACATGTGTATACCGATCATACAGTATGTGACATCTTACAAGTTAATTAATTCTTAGAGGTGTTTTCCAGTGGGCCTTTAGAATTCCACAGCCCACTCACTCATCCAATTAGCTACCAGGTCTTCTCTCTTCTGACTACTCAGTTTATTTTATGCTCACTGGCACTAATCCTCTTTGGGTCCTCATCTTTATTACTCAGATCATTTTAGCAGTATACGTGGCCTCCTTGCCATCAGTGTCTTGGCCTCTTAATTCATTCCATCACACTGCTGGTGGAGGTATTTTTAAAAAACCGGGGGGGGGGGGGGGGGTAAAATAGGTGAAGCGGATGGGAGTATACCTATTGTGATGAGCACTAAGCAATGTATAGAATTGCTGAATCATTATGTGGTACACCTGAAACTAATAGAACACTGCATGTTAAGTATACTTGAATTAAAAATAGGTAGGTCGATAGATAACAACACTGACTAGCAGGTTCATTAAAGCCCTTCAGTGACTCACCGATATCCTGCCTCATTCATAGTCCTCTAAGGTGAGCTCTAATTGTACTGATTTAATCTCATCTCTGTGTATACTTCCCAGCACACTCTATACTCCAGCCACACCACGGTCTTTTCAAATCAGGTTAAGCCTCCAATGTTGTGCTCCTATTTTTCTTCCCCTTCAATATCGTCTTCCTCATGTCTCTCCACCCATCCCACTGGTCCACAATCTTTCAATGTAAACTCAGCCCTTACCTGTCACTGCTTCCATACCTTCCTCTTCTCTAGGGCAGGGCCTGGCTTGTGTTGTTCTTTGTTCTACAGCCTCATACAATCCTGGTACACAGTGTGTCTTCAGTAGATGTAGGGACAAGGAATGAAAGAGGGAAATGGAGGCAGGAGGAAAGAGATGAAAAAATATGGGAAGAGTGAGACCATGATATCGGCACATAAGGGCCTACACTAAAGACAAATATAAGAATATTACCAAGCTAAAACTGTACTGAGAGTACTGACAGACATTAGAGTGGAAATTAAAAAAAAAAAAAAAAGCTAAAGGATGCCCTACGATCTGTGTGAACAAATGTGCCATCCACAGAGATTAAGTAGTTAGAGAGGGGACAGCGAGGGAGAAAGATCACACATTTGTTTGAAATGTGATACATTTGATAAGAAAGCAGGATCCAAGTGAAAATCTACAATACATCTGAAACCCCAAAACCAGAGGCCAGAAGAGATAGTTATAACTAAAAATGTAGATTTTGAAGTCAGAAACCTAAAAGTAAGGTTTTAGCCAAGAAGGAAGATGAATTTTCTAAAGGAGATTCTGAAAAGAGAGAGAGCAAAAAAGAATTGTCAGGGATTCATGGTTAGCACCACTAATGCTCTCCACCTTTCTTTCAACTCCTCTCTAAAAGAGAAAAAAAAAAAAATGTCTTGAGTCTGAAATCCCATGGCATTTCAACTAACATAAGTTCCACATATGACAAGAAATCACTTTGGAAGTACATAGCATAGTAAAATCACCAGTAACTGAATGTTAAATAAAATTAATGTTGTGTTTTATCTGCCTCGTGAGCTCTTACTTATTTATTCAGCACTCAAATAATTTCGTATTTGAGTTAATATTTCATAAGCTAGTAGAAAATGTACCTACCAAAGTTCTTTAGAGAAACTTTCCATTCATGTAAGCATAAACCTAGTCAGAATTAGCTGCTAATACATGTCATCTAAAATTCTCATATCCTCCAGGATGTGTCTTTTCCTTTGGGAGATGCTGGTGTGAATTAATTAATATTCTGCACATCTTTTGAGGACATCTTGAGGATTAGTTTTCTTATACGTATAGCTGGTACTTCCCCTCACCATTTCTTGTCTGTGTTATTTCTTTGATGATCAAATGTCCTTTAAAAAAGGTTGAAAAATATATGCAAGTATATATAATTTTGGCTATTTTTTCTAGATTTTACTTTTCTCTAATGGAGGGAAGTTTATGAAAAAGACCTTGATTGGCGAAGCCTGTATCTGGCTTGACAAAGTGGATCTCAGAAAAAGAATAGTCAACTGGCACAAACTTTTGGTCAGTCCTACACAAACCCATTGAAGAAATGTGTCTGCTCAGGGTAGAGAAACTGCTCTAAATAATTTCAAATCAAGACTAGAGTTGGATACTATTATCCAATGTTTTTAAAGGAGTAAACGTGAGAGGAGGAACAACACGCAAACACATACTTAAAGCTTCGTGAATGTTTTGTTGTGGAACACAGAAAAAAACTCAAATGAAAAAGTTCATATATTGGAGACCAAAAAAAAAAAAAAAAAAAAAGAGCTTTGAGTCCTTGGATTGCTTCAAGAAAAACAGCGAGAGCTATTTTGATTACTTAATGCACAAACCTTTGAGCAGAGTTGAACTATAGCTAAAGGCAGCTGCTCAAATATTAATATGGTTCCTCATGCAAGACAAAGTTGATCATTTATGCAAGACAGCCTTGCCTGAAAGGAAAGAAGTGATGTAACAAGTCTCAGTTTTCAGGAGTCTAAAGATCTTTCTTCTTCATCTTCTTCTCTCAGACGACTTACTGTTTTTAGATTGTGACATAGGATACAACTACAGTATGCGTTCAAGACTAGAAGTGAGGTGGTTGTGTTCAGAGGGAAAGAGTACTGGAGATGGAGAAATTATGGCTTTTTGGTTTTCTCTCTGTCTAGATGTTATAAGCGTGAGCATCGCCAACTTTGGAATTCATGTCCTACAAGCACATTTGTATAATATGAAATGATGTAGAGTGAAGATAATACTAAATGGAATTACATTTATCTAGAAATAAAGCCATGATTGGCTTGCACTGAATGTTGCCCCCCCAAAATATTGGACCCTTGGTTGAAAACATCAAAATTTCCTTAAGTGACCATTAAGCCAATACATTTTCAATATACATACCAAAGAACATAGATTAAAATGGTATGTTCCAGGAAGCCTGATAAGTTGTTCTTTGTGGAATTGCAAATAAATGTTATTCCACATATTTCCTTTCTCTTGAGTGGGGTATTGAAAGAAAGAAAATTCTTTCTCTGGCAAACAAATTATATTAATCCTTGACATGGATTAATTCACTTGGTGTCATTTCCTGCTCTTCCATAATGCTTTTTTTGTCCTTAGCGCATTAACTGATTGTATAATGAAAACCCTGACACCAAACTCAAGTTCTTCCTAGTGCTCCATTTTTCTCTGTTAGTGACAATATTGCCGTGATCAAGGTCATCAATATCGAGAAAATAGGTGAAAAGTCAACATTATATTGAGATTATATTAACCTGAGCTATTTTATTAATACGGAATAAAAGGACCAATGTCCAAGTCATTGAAATGAAGCATCCTCTTCTCCATCGACCAACACTATAGACAAAGGCAGTAGAATGGAGTTGTAGGAAATGCACTCAGCTGGGATAAAAAGCTTGGCTTCTGTCTTGGTCCTGCCACTGACTAACTGTGTCACCTTGCACATGTCACTTAAAGTCACTTTCCCTCAGTTTCTTATTTGTAGGGTAAAAATAATTACATATTCCTACCCTTCCTAATGGGATGTTGGGATGATCAAGCCAAGTGAACTGTGAGGAAAAAAAGAAAGCACATTTTCAGATATAGTTTTATACATAAAGTGAGGAATAATTACTATGCAGCTCTTTATTTCTCAAATTTTATATGCAAGAACATCCTCCATACCGACGGTAGACATTGACTTGGATAAGAGTAGTGTATTCACTCCAAAACTAATGGTTTTTCTTTAAAATACAAACTTGCATTGAACCTGAGAAAAGGTGAAGACTTAAATCAAAATGATTTTCAAATTGGGTTATTATAAATGAAATGAATCATACCAATCTTATACTATTCGCATATCCTCTGCCAAAATAAATTGCGCCCCAGAGCATTCTGAGTTTAAAAGCTGCTTCTTCATTCAAAGATGAGGTTTTAGTGGGTTTTGAGAAATCACCTCCAAATATGTTGGTTGGATATGGAATTTTCTCACTTTTAAAGAAAAACATAATTTAAATTTGAGAGGAATTGATTAAATGTAAAACATTAAAAATAAAACAATTTCTAATAAATTCCAGGCTATATATCTTTATTACATTCATAAAGAAATACACATGCATTCTTCCCCAATCCAAGGAGAAAGCAGTTCCTTTCCTTCCCTCTATTTTTTTACCTGTCCTCCCTGATAATGCAGTGTCCTTCACCACTGATACTGCTCTACAACAAGCACGAGGGAAGGGACTGCTGGAGACTTGATCCTGCTAGGATTTTATTTTTAGAGACATCTAGATCTGCTGATGGTTGCTATGGATATTTCCAGCAGAAGTGAGCACTTTAGGGAGCTTGTAATCATCACTCATCGTTGGGAAAGGAAAGGCTTCGGAAGATCTCTTTCTGAACAAAAAAGGTTCTGCTATTTGCCCTTCAAAGGAAACTCTAGCTCACCTTAGGCCCTCTTCTGCAACCACGTACATCCAGGGGTATGGATGAGAGGTTGTATGACCAGTAAGTTTGACTTTATTCCAGTTGCGATTTCTTTTAGAATAACACAAATGAGGTGCCACCAAAACAAAGATCATCCCTTGGTAGCTATTTGACCTGAAAGGGTAGGAGTGTCTCCATTCTAGGTGCCCCTTTGTTCCGAGGAACCAGTGATGATGGGGCCAGGTCAATCAAGAGAGCTAACGATAGGGCTTCTTTTTTGTGCACCAGCATCCCCCTTCAGAGAGCATAAGATCCTGCCACAGTGTGCCAAGTTTGCAGCTGACCAAAATCCTAAATTGTACGGGAATTATTCTATGCAACACTGATCCTCGAACAAACGCATTTCTTCTGAATGATGTCGATTACCCTTCTTACAACAAAGTTGTTTCTTTTTTAATTGCAAATAGGGCTCTTGGTGTTTTTTACTTTTTTGTATATATCACAGCACATAATTTTCCACTTTTTCATTTCTTTTATTTTTTGGAAGCAGTTTTTTTCTTAATCTTACTGATGACAAAGTTTGTAATCTCTAAACAATATGCAATCAGTCCAATTCCAACACCTATATCTCGAAAAGCATCTTAATTTTCCCCACAACTTCATTGAGTCATCAGAAACTGGAGTTGCTTCTTGGTTCAAAATTTGGTCCTAAAGAAACTTCTAGCTGTAGAAGCAAAAGCACAGAGTGAATTTTTACAAAAGATGGGGATTTGTAGAATGGTCATTACAGACATAGGTAACAGTATAGGCAAGAAGTTGGTGTTTCCCCCCGTTTTTACTTAAGATTAAGAAGAGTTTTGGTGACTTGGAACTCTTTCTTTACCATTTCTGTTGAAGAGAACAGTATGCAAGACTAAGGAGCAGTGATTGTCTTTGTTCCTTAATGTGCCCATATTGTAAGTAATCATACAAATAAATGCATATTTTCAGCGTATCAGTGGAATTAGTTCTGTGGATCACACACATTAAAATAGTCATATTGTGGGAATATTATAGCTGGTAACCAGCTGATATTGATTCTTACTATAGGAATGGTCGTAACAATAGTGGAGATAGTGGTAGTAACACTAGATTGGTGGTCATGTGAAGCAAAATAAAATTCTATACTACATTGTGCCCAATTTATTAGAAATTATTTGATTGGTGTTTCATTTCATTAAGATATCATAAAGATGTTTATAGTATTTTTTTACTTTATTATTTAAATCATAACTAACAATATTTTTAAAAACTTATTTTCATTGCTATAATGTCTAATATTCCAAAAGCAGCCAACTACAGCTATATATATGTTTATAACTCTCCATGTGACAGAGTGAGTTTCCGTCTTTTTGAGCTTGACATGGAAGTGAAAGAAAGCTCAATGAATAATTATGAGCCGTCTCTTTAATAATTACTTGCCTTTGATGTAATACAAAAATGAATGAGTGAAACAGATATTCTCATTGACTAAGACACATTGATGTTTTCTGTATGTTCCATGTTGTCATAATTAAAGGTACCCATTAAGTCAAAGTCATTTAATCAAATGATTCCTTATCTGATATGTAGATCGAGAGCATTTTCTTAAATGGTTACCCTGTACATAACTACTACTGTACATTTGGTAAAACAGACAAAGTTGAAATATTAATTTCATTTGGCATTCAGCATGTGAATATGATTATCGTTTGATTGTGTCTATATATTTGTTGGTGATGTGCTCAGGTGCTCCCACTACTGATTAATGTGTGTGCTAATATCCTAACAAAAACACATCTGATATTAATGGGAAAAAAAAAATCTTGTCTGAAAAAATAAAAATCTAATAAAATTGATTTCAAAATAAAAAATAAAGAACTTGGAGATATGTCTTGTTTCTAACTACATGTTGCATGCCGTGTTGGTGATTTGCTAATGTGTTCTTTTCTGTTCTACCCAAATCTCTCTGGAAAAATCTAATGAACAAGTACCAGTTCTTGGGCTAAAGGTTGTAGAAATTCAACGGAAATACATGAGAATTGTATTAAAAATGCTTGTAAATCTGTCTTGAGTTTTTCTCTATGTAAAAATATGTCTCGGTTTTGTGATTGTATGCAAGATGTATCTTGATAGCATATGCAGACTGTGCTGTATAAAAAGGCTGTTGCCTCAGCCTTCCCAATAAATATTGAAAATGTCAACTTTGACTTCTTGTGTTTACCAACTTGATAAGTTGATACTTTATTATAGAAATAGAATTTTTCATAACATCTTCTCTGAAAATTATATCATAAATACATTCATTCACCCAGTTTAAAAAATAAATTTTAAACCCAGCACAGAAAACAGAATTAAATAAGTGTATAGCTTAATCCATTATTATATGTCAGACACTCTTGTCACCACCACCCAGGTCAAGAAATTAAACTTTGCCAGTCACCTCATAAGACCTCCATTTTACCCCTCCCTCTCACAACACCCTCTCAAACCCTAAATGCAACCACCATCCTGATATTTATGATAATTACTTCCTGAGTTACCACTGACATCTGCCTAGTAAACAAATACTCCCGTGGTTTTCCTGTTTTATTTTTAAAATGTTTTCTAAGCTTCTTTTAGTCTACATATTCTCCTGCCAACCCCTTCTTTTTCAGTGAATCTTACTTTTTGAAGAAACCTGGTCTTTCTACCAAATTGGATTTTTGCTGACTGCATACTCACAGTGTACTTAACAAGTTCCTCTGTCTCTGTATTGCCCTACAGGTCTTTTGCCCTACAGACCTGACCTGATTCATGTTCAAGGTCAAAGGCTGGCATTATATTCTTCCATTGGGAGGTATATAATGTCTGGCTGTCTTTCATTTTGTCCTGTTTACAGCCACTGGTGCTCAATGGCTAGTATAGATCAATTAATTAACCAAATGTTACAAAATGGTGATATTCTAATTCAGTCAATGAAGGGATAAACTTCCCTTCAACCAATAGTTGATTACCCAGTCGTATAGTTTGTATAGGAAAGTTAGGATAAAGGCAGAAAAGGCTGGACAATTTTTCTTTACCTACCATTTTTCAAAATAAGAAATGGTTCCCTATCATCCTCCAAAGATGACCAATAAGCTTTTGTTTTTATTTTTATTATCATTGCTCTCAAGGATGAAAACAAAATGTGATTTTTTTTTTTTTACTTTTTTGTTTCAAGTTTTTATTTAAATTCTAGTTGACTAGTATAATACTGGTTTCAGGAGAAGAATTTAGTGATTCAAAATTTTATATGTTTTAATTCATTGAAACCATTATTCTTATTAATGCTCAAATTTACCTTTCTTAATGAGTCAAGGACATCATTGAGTAAATTTATATGTTTCTTATATTCTTTGATAACATCTCTCTATGGCAAGAAAGTTATATATCATTTCCTTAACCTTAAAACAGTATAGGAGATTTATTTTTTTTTATTTATTTTTTTTTTTAAAGATTTTATTTATTTATTTGACAGAGAGAGAGAGATAGCGAGAGCAGGAACACAAGCAGGAGGAGTGGGAGAGGGAGAAGCAGGCTTCCCGCTGAGCAGGGAGCCCGATGTGGGACTCGATCCCAGGACCCCGGGATCATGACCCGAGCCGAAGGCAGACGCTTAACGACTGAGCCACCCAGGCGCCCAGGAGATTTATTTAACATGAATTTTTATTTTTCTATTTATCTCTTTAAAAGTAACTAAATTTAGGATTGCATTGACACTGCTTGATCAACTTTTATCTGATATGTTATCGCTTCTTGGCTTTTTGGCTAAGATCAAGTGGAGTATCAAGTATATTATCTAATATGGCAAACTTTTAATAGCATTCTTAGGTAAAACATATCTTGGAACATTTTTTGAAGATAATGTCAGATCTAAAAGGTGGTAATTAGATGATGATTAATGATTTGACTATTGATTATCTAGGCTTTAAGAGCGGAAAAATCCCCGCATCTACAGTTTAAAGCTTTGATAGCATATTGAACCAAAATAGTTTTCTATCAAAACATAATAATAAAAGTATGATGGCAAAGTGTTGAAATTTTTATCTCCATTTAAATGACAATTCCAGGGACGCCTGGGTGGCTCAGTTGGTTAAGCGACTGCCTTCGGCTCAGGTCATGATCCTGGAGTCCGGGGATCGAGTCCGCATCGGGCTCTCTGCTCAGCAGGGAGTCTGCTTCTCCCTCTGACCCTCCCCCCTCTCATGCTCTATCTCATTCTCTCTCTCAAATAAATAAATAAAAAGAAAAAAAATCTTTAAATGACAATTCCAAATAAATTAAAATTTTACTTTTAAAGTTTCATTTTTTATTTTATTTTATATCATATTTTTATTTTATTATTTGTAAAAATTAAGAATTATTTCCATGGATTACTCAATAAAAAATGACCTTCCAACAATTTGATTCTTTGAAGAAAAGTTCAATAAAATTAAACCTGTTGTAATCAAAGTAGAAAGAAGGCCAATGTACCATTCACAGGTAGGAAAAAGTAATGCATATGCCAAGATTCAAAGATCTGGAAATGTATCAAAGTGATAAGAATCATGATCAAGTTGAATTATCCCAGGTACACAAGATTGTTTCAATGTTGGAAAATGAATTAATGAAATCTAGTACATTAATATACTAAGGTACAAAAATCATAAGATGCTGGGTAATATTTGATAAAATTCAAAATCCATTCATAACAAAAACTTTATAGCACACTTGGAATGGAGGAATACTTTTTAAATCTGCTGAATGTTATCTACCAAAAACAAACAAACAAACAAGAAAAACTTTGCTGGTGAAAGGATAGAAGGCTCTTCCTTTGAGACCAGAAACAAAGCAAATATGCCTATTGTCACCATTCTCTTCAATGCCTTTGCCAGAGTTTCTAGCCATTGTGTCAAAGCAAGAGAAGAAAAAGACAAGTAAAGGTGTAAGAAGTGGGAAAGAAGAAAAGAACTATAATTATTTGTAGATTATACAACTTTGTGTGTAGAAAATCCAAAATAATCAATTTGTTTTAAAATATGTAAGAGAATTTGTCAAGTTTACTAATTATAAAAACTACACAGAAATAAATTTCTTCTCTGTGAACAAGAAATCATCAGAAAATGAAAATTTCAAGAAATGATTTTTATTAGCATAAAAAGTTTCAAATGCCTAAGAATAAATTAACAAAGAAGTTCAAGACCTCTACAAAGAAAATAATAAAATTTTATTAAGATATTAAATAAGAGCTGAATACAACATTCATTGATTGAAAAACTGAATATAGTAGTGATATACAATTCTTCCCAAATCATAAATCCATTGATTCAATGCAATTAAATTTTTTAAATGTGAGAGGAATTTGATAAGCCAAGTATAAAATTTATGTTGAAGCACAAAGGGCCAAGGAAGAGCCCACTGAAAAGCAAGAACAAAATATAAGAATACTTTCTAGCAGATATTAAGACTTATTATAGAGGTATAGAAATTAAGAATATAGTGCCGATGCAGGAGAAATTGGGACAATGGAACAAAATTATCCGTAAATGGACTTTATATACAAAAGAGGAGATAAAGCAGGTCTGCAAAAAACCATGAACTTGCAATTAAATAGCCTGAGTCAATTGAAAAACATAAAAATAAATGCTACTGAACCCTGTCACAAATTGCAAAGGTAAAATCCATATAATTTAAAGACCTAACATGAAAAACAAATTTATAAAACATATAGAGGGTAATATGGGAAAATAACTTCATAAACTTGGGAGAGGAAAAGATTTTTTAAACAAGGCACACCATCCAGGAGGAAAATTAGGAAAATACTACTGCATAAAAATAAGGATTTCTGTTCCTCAGACACCATAAAGAAATTGATGAGGAAAGTAAAAAAAAAAATTAGAAAAGATATTTGATACAAAAAACAAAAAAAAAGACTAGTGTCAAAAATAATACAAATCTGAGGTCAAAGAAAAGCAGCATAAGGGAAATACAGGAAAAACACTTCAACAGATACTTTAGATGAAATCCAAATGGTTAAGAAACATATAAAGAGATGCTAAACCTCATTAGTTTTCAGGATAATTCCATTTAAAGTACAGTGATACATTATGCACATACATAAGGAAAAATCTAGTCTGAGGAAGCCAAACATTGAAAATGGAATTCTCATTAAGTATAAATGGTGTAAGTACAAAATGTCACAACCATTTTAGAAATAGCTAGAAATTACCTTGTATGATGAAGATTTCCATACATTACCACTCAATAATTGCACTCCTAGTTACGCACATCAGAAAAACTCCTGAACTTGTAGGTCAGGAGACATTTTCAAGCGTGCCAGGTGGTTATTTAGCCAGTACGTACTGGTACAGCATACCTGAGAAATTTGTTTCTGGTCGGTCTGCCTTCCATTCAGATGGGTTTGACAACTTGTGATTGGTGTATGACCTTGCCATATATACCATTAAGTATTTTGAAAATCATCCTTGTAAGTGTACTTACAGCAGTATCATTCAATGTAGCCCCCAACTCAAAACAGCCCCACCAACAATGACATGGATATTTGGTGGTGCAGCAGTGCTGAAGATGAATATTTTTCAGCAGCGACGCTGAATAAAGAATAATGCAAGACAGTAAAGTGAATAAATGAGAGCTCTACGTATCAGTATGAATGAATTTCACAAATACACGGAGAAAAAGTAACATGCCACCAAAAAACCCAGTGTGATTCTAAGAACCATAAAAAAAAAAAAAAACGAAAGGATTGAATAACACAAAAGGAAAAATAGCTTGCCTCCTGGAGGAATAAAGCAGATGTCATTAGAGAATAGTGTTTGGGGGGTTTCTAAACACTAGCAATGTCCTATTTCTTAATCTGTACGGCGATTATATGTATATTTGCATAGCAATTATTATGTAAGCCACACATTCTTTTGTGTATTGTATTTTTCACAATTTAAAACAATTTCAAAAGAGCAAGAACAAGTAATGGTTAAAAATGAAGCCTCTCAAAAAAGAATGAAAAAAATGTGTTTGGCAAAAGAAGGTTAACTATAACTTCTGTAGGCTGTTTCAGTGGAATGATGGGGACAGAAACCAATTTTAAAGAATGGACTCGACAAGTATCTAAATCTTTTTAGACCCTTGGATTGTATCAGGGCAGACTGGAAACTCGGGCAGAAAGTAGACACCTTGGTCCACAGGTGGTATTTCTTCTTCATTTTGGAACCTAAACTCTTGAAAGATTTTAAGGCCTTTCAGCTGGTGAGATCAGGCATGCCCACCAGAACACTGACAACAAGCTCTTCACTTAAAGTCAGCTGACGAGAGATGCTTATCATCTCTACAAAATCCTATCACAACGGGCCTCAAGTCGTTATTTGGGTAACTGGCTACTACGGCTAACCAAGAAGACACATAACACTGACCGTCACAGGTATGAAGAAGAAATCTAAAGTTTTTTTGTTCTTTGATTGGTTGGTTGGTCAATTGGTTTGGTTTGACTTGATTTTTTTTTTAATTTTTTTTTTTAAGATTTTATTTATTTGACAGAGAGAGACACAGCGAGAGAGGGAACACAAGCAGCAGGAGTGGGAGAGGGAGAAGCAGGCTTCCTGCGGAGCAGGGAGCCCGATGTGGGGCTCGATCCCAGGACTCCGGGATCACGACCCGAGCCGAAGGCAGACACTTAACGACTGAGCCACCCAGGCGCCCCTGGTTTGACTTGATTTTTAAGATGAGAGAGGATTGAATAAATTGCAAAGTCAAAGGGAAGGACTTATTTGACAGAGAATGATTCTCTACAATCTGGCTACATACAGAAAAGAGGCAGTGAGTAAATTTTAGCATGCAATATGAGAAGATGGCATCTAAGTACTTGTTCAACAACCCCCCTTCAAGGGGAGAAAGGAAAATTTCTCTAAGGGTCGGTTCCCAGCCCTGACTCCGTATTAGAATCATCTGAAGAGCTTTAAAAAACATGGATACCCAAACTCCAAAGCAGACCATTCAAATCGTCATCTCTGTTTTCTGGGCCAAACCTAAGTGTATTTTCAAAGCCCCCTAGCTGTTGTCAGTGTGCAGCCAAGGTATAAAATTACTGCCCTAGTGAAGCAACCAAAAAAAGAGATTATTAGTACAAATGTAGACAGACCGTATGTTTGATATGAGGAGGTTAAGACTGTTTCCTTCTGATGGCTACGAGTTTCTCATTGAGATAAGATATGAGGTCATCTGCCTACAGAGAAGAGGAAGGGAATATGGGTTAGGTTTTTGAAGAGAATAAAGGAGGTTTAAAATAGTCCTGGAGATGAGTGGGAGAGCAAGTAGGAAGAGAAGGATACTGTACATAATGAAGGCCCTTTTGAGTTTAGAGACAACACACAGTGACACCTATCTGACTTGCGACATGACTTTCCCCAGCCTTGGCTTGGGGTTTCTATGTAGGGGCAGAGAACAGACATGGTAAATTTTCATGAGAATCAGTCTTAACAGATGGATTAGACAAAAAGATATGCAAGGGAATTAAAGGACAGGGTGACTTTAAATTGTTGGACCGTAGACCGTGTAATCATCAAAAAGGGAAGTAAAGAAAGTAAAGACTGATGGACTGGGGAAAAGACACATAAAAAATCAAATCTGAAGATGAAATAACGAATTCTTCCAGGGCAAATCAGGCAAACTGCAGGGAGAGAAAACTATGAGTAAAGTCTTACAAGGGGACGACAATTTACCAGTAGAACCAAGAGAATAGGAGTTAAGGGTAAGGGAATACTGACAACAAGTAATGTGTTGTGAAATGCATTGCTTATTTCAGAAACACTGGGCAACTGTATTTCCCAAGTAAAGTTTGCAATGATGAAGAAGAGCTGAAAAGAGAGGTTTGTAAATTATCCAGAATCAGATTGTATAAAGTGCCATCAATTTTGACTTGGGGGAATAATGATATCGCTATGAAATAAGTGTTATGATTCAGAAAAGGCAATATCTGATTCTATATTTTATTTATGAATGGGAAAATTTGCAAGTAAAATATTTCTAGGCATATGTAAGAATCTTTGTACTTCAGAGCATGTTTCCAAAAAATAAGGGATTACCGTTTTCTTCGCTGTATACAGAATTGCCCCTAAAAGTTTGAAGCAAGATAGCTGAACCAGAGACAATACTGATTATTAGCAAAATTCACCAATTTTCTTCTGTTCCCTGTGTAATGCCTTACCAAGATCTTCCTGACCTCAAGATGTTCAGTTGACATTTCTGCTTTCAGTGAAGAAAACTTTCTGCTGTGGGGCCAGCTTTCTTCTGTTGAGCTGGAGAATTTAATTTTCTGTTCTACCCGTGAAATTCAAGGAACTATTATTGTCAATTGATTACAGTTTTTGAATAGTTCAACTCTTGCCTTAAAAAGGGCTATTCAGGGGCACCTGGGTGGCTCAGTCGTTAAGCGTCTGCCTTCGGCTCAGGTCATGGTCCCAGGGTCCTGGGATCGAGCCCCGCATCGGGCTCCCTGCTCCGCGGGAAGCCTGCTTCTCCCTCTCCCACTCCTGCTGCTTGTGTTCCCTCTCTCGCTGTGTCTCTCTCTCTGTCAAATAAATAAATAAAATCTTTAAAAAAAAAAAAGGGCTATTCAAATTTACTGCTGTAGCCATTTAAAAGGAAGTCATATACTAATGAGTCACTTCCTTTTTTTTTTTTTTAAGATTTTATTTATTTATTTGAGAGAGAGAGAACCCATGAGAGGGGATAGGGTCAGAGGACGAAGCAGACTCCCTGCCGAGCAGGGAGCCCGATGCGGGACTCGACCCAGGGACTCCAGGATCCTGACCTGAGCCGAAGGCAGTCGCTTAACCAACTGAGCCACCCAGGCGCCCGAGTCACTTCCTTTTAATAGTAGTTAGGACTTGCAGACTAAGTGAGTTATAGCTGCCTAGAATATCGAATTCAGTTATACGTCCCTCAGACATGTGCCGCTCTGACTCGGATTTACACAGCAGCCTCTTCGTGGCCTTGCTGCCTCAGCTCTTCCAGATGCATCCTCCACACAGTCACCTGTGACCTCTCTGAAATATGGATCTGGCCGTAACAGGTCCCCATTAAAACTTCACAGGGGTTCCTATTGCCAGAACCATGGCAAAAAACTGGACCACATCCTTGACACCATCCTCTCTTTCATTCTCCCCCTCAACCTCAAGCCGTCAAAAAAACCTTAGCTTTCGCTTTCTTTAATTCTCACATTTGGACTATTGCAAATGCTCTCTGTTTAGGGGTACCACTTGCACGGGGAAGTTACCATTGCACTGATCGGAAGTTTCAGTTACACAAGATGAGCAAATTCTCGAGACTGCTGTACAATAGAACGCCTGTGGTTAACAATAGTGCACTGGGCACTTATGAAGTTTAAGTAGTGAGTTTCATGTGAAGTCGTCTTACCACTGTAAAAGGGGACATGAGGAGACTTTTAGGGGTGACGAAGATGTGTGTTACCTGGCTCGTGGTGATGCTTTCACAGGTGTTTATATATGTCCAAACTCCTCAAATGTTCCCATGAAATATGTGGCTTTTTGTATCTCAATCATACCTTGATGGAGTTGTTAAAAGATAAAAACGAAAACTTAAGCAGGCACTAGAAGCCTAGAGGAAGGAAGAACGCTGTCTACCGTCTGGTTAAGCTGGGTGAGATTTTAAGGCCATCTTGGTCCCCTGCTTACTTCCTACCCACCCACCATCTCCAGCGCCCACTCACATATATGCACACGCATGTGCACACACATGCACACACGCTTTCCTTTCCTCTGGGGAAAAAAAAAAAGGACAAAAACTAGGTGGATTCAAAGTCAGGAGAAACACTGATAGATCAGAGAACCAGTTCCCTTTTAGAACTTTAGAAAGAGGAAGGTCGGGAGCCAGGGGATGGGCTCTCAGGAGATGCAGTGGGGAGAGAAAAGATGTCTATGGACTGAGAGACCATAATGGCATTGGTATAACAGTAGAAGACTTTCATCAGTTTTGGTATTCTAGAGAATAGGTGAGGTGAAAAATCACTTGAACTTTCTTGGCCTTATGTGAGATTCCCCTCCTGACTCTAACATTCTGTCCTAGCTCAGACAAGAGTAAGTTTTTTCTTACAAATTTTGGCAAAATCTTTCTTGTCATTGAGTATTTTTTGTCAATGAATTTAATATTAAGTGATCACTGTTACACAAAATAAATGTTACATAATAAAAATATTTTACAGTCAATGTATTGAACTTGTGAAATACAGAGAGAAGGAGAAAATTATTCTCAGATAAGGTTTTATCACCTTATGATCTTAGTATCATCATTCAAGTGATGAAAATACTTGTATTGATGAAGAATCTGAAAAAGAAAGAAAAAAGCTTAAAGAAAACCAGCATAGAATACTGATTAACTAGTGCCCCAGAAATAGTCTGAAGTTTAGAATCTGAAATAGAAATAACCCTGAAAGTGAGATGTTGTTATTAAACTGACCAAAAGCATATAAAAATTTTAAATGAGATCTTAGAATTAAGGTTGGAAAATCTACAACCTCATCTCAGGAAGGTACATGGTAATCAAAGAGTGCCAGCCATGAAGTGGGTTAATTAATATTTTCCAAAAGATATTCACTCTCAAAAATGTGAGCACATGACTGAGACAAATTAGTAGTTTGGAATTTTCAACCTGCTCTCTATCACTTTTCACACCTTTTCAGCATTATACCACCACTTTCTTGAATTACATTAAGAATGACTTCTTTGAGGGCACGCCTGGGGGGCTCAGTTGGTTAAGCGTCTGCCTTCGGCTCAGCTCATGATCCCAGGGTCCTGGGATCGAGACCCCATTGGGCTCATTGCTCAACAGAGAGCCTACTTTTCCCTCTTCCTCTGCCTGCTGCTTCCCCTGCTTATGCTTGCTTGCTCTCTCTCTCTCTCTCAAATAAATAAATAAAATCTTAAAAAAAACAAAAAACAAAAAATGTTGAGGAGTGCCTGGGTGGCTCAGTCGGTTAAGCATCCAACTCTTGATCTCAGCTCGGGTCTTGATCTCAGGGTCCTGAGTTCAAGTTCCGTGTTGGGCTCCATGCTGGGAGTGGAGCCTGCTTAAATAAAAACAAACAAACAAAAAAACACCTTTCTCTTGACTCATTTGCTGCCCATTTAATATAATTTCCTGCCCCTCCTCCTGAGAGTCACTATAATGAGCCAGGTTTTAAAATAAGATTTTTAAAAATTCAGTCTGAGTCAATATCTGAATCTAAAAATACGCAATCAACAAAGTAACGCTCACTTCCTGTGGAATTTACTGTGCTTCTGGTAGAACTCTGTCTTGCTACCTAATTCTGGTATTGATAATTTCCTTCTGAACCTCATGACTTGATTCCATAGTTGCTATAATTCTTGGCTTCCAGGCTTTAAGCACAATAGAAAGGTATGGGGAAAAGTCAAAAGGCAAGGCAATAAGCATCAATATTATCTAATCTTTACTTATGATCAAGAAACACGAGTGTAATGGCTGTGGCCATTCCATTCATGTACAATGCTAGTTCTGAAGTGGCCAGTGACCAAAGTGGCTAATCTCAACGGGTCAGATCATGTGTCTAATTCATTGTTCAGTGCCTTTCCTTTGGTGGATGCTTTCTGCTAGATATTAACCTATGATCCAAAAACTGTACTCACTGCCAACTCCCGAGTGTCCATCCACATGCTCTCTCAGGTGTTGTGCTTCTTTTTATATGATAGGAATTGGAAGATGCATTAATTTGTCTTTTACCTTATAGGCGGTATCTCAAATGCCCCTGACCACTAGCCCCCTACAAACTTGACTAAAATAGCAGTTCCCTGATATGTCTTAGCAAAGCCTCTAATGTACTAGCCACCTGTTTTTTGTTGTTGTTGCTGTTCTACCCAACTCAGCATGATGTCATCAGTCTGATAATCTGTGGAGTGTTCAGATGGTCCAGATTTCTTCTGAATAAATTATGACAAAGGGGTGGAAGAGTTAATAGAGTCCTGAAGAAAATCTAGAAATGAATATTGCTGTCCATTACATATAAATGTAACTTTTCTTTGATTTTTTCTGACCCTAATAAAAAAAAGTATGCATTCGCAAAACCCAAGTCTGTATATCATGCGCCTGAAGGCTTCCTGGTCAGCTCTTGCAATGATAGCACACAGAGTGTAGCAGCTGTGGCCAGAGCTATTACTTGGCTGAACGGCCAGTGGTCTACATTTTCCAAGATGCATTCAGTTTCTTCAGGAGCCAGAGCAGTGAATTAAAAATATGTTACGGCCATGCCCCTGCATCCCTGAGGTCTCTAATGGTGGTGCCAGCTCCTACCATTCCTTCCCATCCCCAGGGATGCTTTGATTAATCATCTTGCCAATCATCTATCACTTATGCCTGGCCTGTAAGAGCCCCCCTTGGCAGTGAGTTTGGTCCGTTTTGGGGGATCTTTACCAGGGTGTAAAATCAAGTATTCCAAGAAAATACTGCCACGTCAATAAAATGTTCATATTCGGTTTTTAATTCCGGCCCTCTTGATGAAGCACCCTCAACACCCAGTACCAGAACTACTCTCTTGGCGAGTGTTTGCAGATGGTAGCTCGTTCTTGCAGCTTCTTCGGTGTAGAATGTCATCCCTCCCTTATCAGGACCATCTCTAGTTAGATTATGCTAGAATTTAATCATAATTGACAGCCTGGTAGCCAGGACGGGGATAAGGGTAACTGTTGAGAGGACCACCTACTGTCTTGCAGCCTCCTTCCGCATGTGAGAAATGCTAGCTCTCATTAAGGAGGGACAGCCTCCTCCCCTGTATAAGCTCTTAGGGTCAGAGGGATCTGATGAGCTATAATTCTCAGCGATGCTGTTAAAGCAAAAATTTCACAGGACTGTGTTGAACAGGGTTAGGAAGACTTTATTCAAGGCTATTGAAATAAAGGAGAGAAGCCAGAACCAAGTCTGACTCCAACTCCATGCAAACAAAAGGCAGGAAGGTTTTTAGGCTCTGGGGTCAACCAGTGGAAAAGTGCTGGGGGGCGTGGGGGCTGGAAGGGTTGATGGATAGGATGTATCTAACATACTGGGTTAGCAAATGTTTTTCCCTCTTACTAGGCCGTTTGTGTTTATTAATTGGTGTCCATGAAAATTAGGCTCCTACCCTCCCAGAGACTGGAAGATGGTGCACTGTCTTCCCTGATGATTAGGTTTTGAAAAGGATGGCTCTCTGGTCCTAGAGAAGGATTTCTCTGAGTTGAAAAACAGTCAAGAGGCTTTTAAAAAGATTTATATCTCAAGGAGGCAAAGAAAAAATTACAGTTACACACTTTCCAAAGTAAACGCTCTAAGGAAAGAGAAGTCAGGAGCTTAGAGGTAGGAAGAAGTCTCTCTAAAGTTTAGTCATGTTGAGGAGAACATTAAGGCCAACTACATCAGCACTCACTCAGGTGTTCCAATTCTGTCAGAGTTCCAGATTTTTCCAACTACTGTCCTGACCTCAGGGCACCAGTATGGTCTTTGCTGAATATTTCAATGTCTCTGGAGCTCGGCAATTCTAACAGGAAATCTGGTTCCTCTACTGTATCTGTTCTTGCCTTGCAGGAAACAAGGCCTTCTGTGTCAACTACCCTAGAGGCCCTCTGGCTGTCACCCTTAAATCATAGCTATCTGTTAACTGCCCTCAATTTATCCTTATCCCTCTATTAGGCATCAATTCCATTTAATGGTAAACAGTTAACTCTGCTGTCCTTATAGGCATTATTCACCCTCTGTTTTTCAAATGCTCCAGTCACCACACTGTTAAGAATATTCCTCTCTTTGGGGACTTTTTCCTAAGTCACCAGTCATGAGATCATCAGCGGATGGGCCGCCATTTTTATGAGGGGACTATGCAGCCCTCATATTTCCCCATTCGTGTCAGTTTGGATCCTCCAAGGAGTAAACGCCTGGGCAGGGTGGGATGTGCAAGGGATTGGGGGTATTGCCTGTGAAGGATAAAGCAGTGGGGAAGAGAAGCAGGCAGGCAGAGCTTTCAGACAGAGACAGGAGGATGAGAATTGTGAAAAGTGACAAGATAAGGACTGGGAGGAAAGGGAGCCTCAGACCAACAGAAGAGTTCTAAGAAAATCTTGGACAGGCTGAGGAGAGGCTCTAGGGAAAATGTGTTCGCCAGAGGTGTGTCACTTCAGCAGGCACGGGTTGGCTCCCGTCCCCCTGCCCTGCTCAGCCATTGGCTGGGAGCAGCTTCGGGATGTGTGGCCTCGGTGCTCATGGGGGTAGCAGGTAAAGGTGTTGGTCTACTATGTTCCCCTCAGCAGGTTTCCACAGAGTGGGCATTGCCACAGAGACCACAGTCTTCTGCAAGAATCCACTGGAAAATACAGAATCCCCAGAGGAAGGCTAGGGAAGGTCAATGGCAATTAAAACTTTAGACTGTGGGAAAATGGGGTGACATTTAGAATTAGAAACTGGTGTGCCTCATATTCCATTCTATTTTTTTAAAGATTTGAAAGAGAGGGAGAGAACACAGGGAGGGGCTGAGGGAGATAGCAGACTCCTTGCTGAGCTTGGAGCCCACTTGGGACTCGATCTCAAGATCCTGAGATCATGACCTATTCGCAGAAATGAAGAGTGGGAGGTTTAACTGACTGAGCCACCCAGGGGCCCTTCCATTCTATTTTGGTGACTTCTAGAACACAACTTTTAGTTTTGAGCATACTTTAGGTGTTTAATACAAATGAACATGGTTCCCCAAAATTGCCCATTTCTTACACCAAATAAGATATTGTATAGGTAAAGTTTTCCCTTAAAAAAAAAATGTACTAAGAAACACTAAAAAATGCTAAGATGAAAAGAATAGTGTTGGTCCCATGACTTACTTGTTGGTGAGTAAAGAAGAACGGACTTTTTAACTAAATCATTTTAGGGAGCTGGATGGTCTTTTAATGTATGAAAAAAAAAGTTCTAGCCCAGTGTAAACATGCTTTTGGTTCCTGAATTTTAATTGGCTTTTAATGATGGTGCAGCAGGCTTTTAGCCGAGTTTGAAGCGCCTCCTTTGACATACTTCAAAGGAACGTTCGGAGTTGCCGTCCCCGCGGTTGTGCGGTAGTCTTGTAAGCAGAATATGAAAGTGTGTCTGCTCCCAAGGAAGAAAAAAAATCCCAGGGCCTAGATACAGTCAGATATGTAATTGCGACAGAATTTTTTCTTTTTCTGCTGAGATCTGGGGCCTCTGTTTCAACCTATGTAGCTTATTGCCCTAAATACTAGTATTTGTTTTCTATTGTCTCTCTTGTCCTTTTTTTCTATTTGCACGGTGTCCTTCTTCATCTTCCTCACTATCATCAACATCATCAAAAGTCACTATGGAAAGTATCACTTTGCCCTCCATGTGTCCGTTCTTAGCCAATCTGCGCTAACGTTTGCGCTCCCCTGTGTGCAACAGGCCAGATTCAGGGCTGAGGGCTACGGACATGTTAAAGCAAAAACCTCTCAAACCCATAGTTCTCAGAAACATTGAGAGTAACTGCCGGAAGTTTGAGTCGGAAGGTGAGAGAGAGCTCGTGGAAGTTTTTCTTCCAGTCGTCAAGAAGTTGAACCTGTCTTGGACGTGGAGAGCCCTGACCCCGCCCGCCCCGCGTGGAATATTTGTTCACGAGGTGTTCTGAGATCCAGAGATCCTGGGGAGACCAGCAATCCCGACGAAGGAGTTGGACTCCTCTACCAGGTTCCCCATATTCCCTGAATAATTTTGACACCAGGAATATTTAAGTACAACATAAACATTTTAAGACACTGTCCTAAGAAGCAAAGTTAATTATTTTTCAGTGTTTTGTTTTGTTCTAATGCTGTTTGGAATTCATTATTAAGAGCCCTTATCGAGCTGTGAGTGATTTCTCACCAATCACTTCTCTTCCCTGAGAGATGCTGTTAACTTGGTATTAAAAAAATGTGGGGTTTTTTTCTTTCCCCCAAATTCTAGACTAAATAAAGCAGCTCATATCCATAATGGAAGACACATATCCAAGCATTTTTAAAATTGTAATTATAAAAAAATCTTTTTGTAGTAAATATTTTAAAATATTTTATTCAATAATTAATCTCTCTCCAGAAAATCAGCATCCTGTTTCTTATTGTCTCCTTTTTTAGGGTAAGAAGCATGAATTATGTTATATTAGCTTGCTATCTTAACTACCTGAATCTAGCCCACTGCAAAAGGAAGAGATTGAAACAGGCTGGAAATTCCAGATCCATCTTCACATATATATGTAAAGTATATGTGTATATATTGACAGTATATGTGTATTTTACAGTCTATATATACACACATATGCTGTAAAACACATACTATAGATACTGTGAAAATATAGACTATAAAATAAAGTATATATGTATATTTACAGTATATATTTTTACAGTAAATTTTTTTTTAAAGATTTTATTTATTCATTTGAGACACAGAGATACGGAGAGAGAGAGAGCATGAGCAGGGGGGAGACAGAGGAAGAGGGAGAAGCAGGCTCCCTGCTGAGCAGAAAGCCCGATGCGGGGCTCAATCCCAGGACCCTGGAATCATGACCTGAGCCGAAGGCAGACGCCTAACCATCTGAGCCACCCAGGCGCCCCTACAGTAAATTTTTTACAGTCTATATTTTACAGTATGTAAAGTATGTGTTTTTACAGTGTATGTTGAGTATATGTGTGTATATGTGTGTATGTTGAGTGTACATGTGTGTACACACACGCACACACGCAGCTAAGCCTGCCCCTGTTGCAGTGTTTGTGAATACTGCCCTCTGGTGGGGCCCCACGGGTTCAGCTCGAGGTTGCGGAAAATAAACTGCGTGATTATACCTAGTGCAGTAACAAGATCACTTTGATCAGTGATGAGCTCAGTAATGGAAAGATACACAAAACGTGTACTCAGTAGTCCCTCAGAGACAAAAGCCTTTCTACTGTGATCTATTTGTGATTTATTTCTTAAATGACTAATGAGGCTTAGTCAGATTTTTCTGACAGCTTTGGATCCTCAGCTTTCTGCTTTCATCATTTCCTGTCCATAATAGGAAAATCTGTATTTAAAGTGTTTTAGGTTTTTATAGATCCCTACAGATGTACACATCCCTACTAACACCTGCCAATACTTTGTGCATACCTTTGTCTTCCACAAAAGGTCTCTTTCTGCAAAGAGTGTAGCTGGGAGACATGAGGGAAGTCCCCTGTTGAAAGATAATTGCATTTAATATAAACCCAAATCAATCTTTATATCCTTCAATGCTGCCAATATCTTGCTCAGGTTGTCCTAAAAGGACCCCAAAGCAATTCCTGTAGAAAACAGTAAACAGATTTCAGTTTAAGAATACCCTGATACTATTCCACTGTATTTTATGTCAAAGAAGAGCACAAGCTCTATCAATTTAAGAGATGTTATGTTTTAGAAAATTTGAATGTAATGAAGATGCATTTCTTTTCCTTTCCCAGCTAACCAAAATTAATAGCAGTAATAATCATTTATTGAGTGCCTACTATGTTTTATAAATTATAATCTTTACTATACGTTTATAATGTATGTATTATAATTCGCATTTTTAAAATGAAAAAATTGTAACTCAGAAAACATAATGTGATAAGAGTTACACATCTATTGAGTGATAGGGCTCATATTGAAACCTATCTAATTATATTCCCAAGTCTATGTCTATATTAAAATAGCAAGACTGGAACTTTCTGATACTAGATAGAATACTAATATGTTTTTTTAATTGAAGTAGAATTAATATACCACGTTATATTAGTTTATATTAGTGTACAATATAATTATTCAGCAATTCTCTACTTTGCTCATTGCTCACCAAGATAAGTATACTCTTAATCCCCTTTATCTGTTTCACCCATCCCCCACCGACCTCCCCTCTGGCAACCATCAGTTTGTTCTTTATATTTAATAGTCTGGGGTTTTTTGTTTATTTTTTTGTCTCTTTTTTTCTTTGTTCATTTGTTTTGTTTCTTAAATTCCACATATGAGTGAAATTATATGGTATTGGTTTTTCTCTGATTGACCTATTTCATTTAGCATTAAACCCTGTAGATCCATCCATGTTGTTATAAGATCTCATTCTTTTTATGGCTGAGTAATATATCATTGTGTGTGTGCGTGTGTGTGTATGCCACTTCTTTTTTTTTTTATTTTTTTATTGTTATGTTAATCCCCATACATTACATCATTAGTTTTAGATGTAGTGTTCCATGATTCATTGTTTGTGCATAACACCCAGTCCTCCATGCAGAACGTGCCCTCCTCAGTACCCACCACCAGGCTAACCCATCCTCCCACCCCCCTCCCCTCTAGAACCCTGTTTGTTTTTCAGAGTCCATCGTCTCTCATGGTTCGTCTACCCCTCTGATTTCCCCCCCTTCATCTTCCCCTCCTGCTACCTTCTTCTTTTTTTTTTTCTTAACATATATTGCATTATTTGTTTCAGAGGTACAGATCTGAGATTCAACAGTCTTGCACAATTCACAGCACTCACCATAGCACATACCCTCCCCAATGTCTATCATCGAGCCACCCCATCCCTCCCACCCCCCACCACTCCAGCAACCCTCAGTTTGTTTCCTGAGATTAAGAATTCCTCATATCAGTGAGGTCATATGATACATGTCTTTCTCTGTTTGACTTATTTCGCTCAGCATAATACCCTCCAGTTCCATCCACGTCATTGCAAATGGCAAGAGCTCATTCCTTTTGGTGGCTGCATAATATTCCATTGTGTATATATATATATATATATATATATATATATATATACCACATCTTCTTTATCCATTCATCTGTCGATGGACATCTTGGCTCTTTCCACAGTTTGGCTATTGTGGACATTGCTGCTATAAACATCGGGGTGCACGTACCCTTTTGGATCCCTACTTTTGTATCTTTGGGGTAAATACCCAGTAGTGCAATTGCTGGATCATATGGTAGCTCTATTTTCAACTTTTTGAGGAACCTCCATACTGTTTTCCAGAGTGGCTGCACCAGCTTGCATTCCCACTGTATGCCACTTCTTTATCCATTCATCTATTGATGGCAATTGGATTGCTTCCATATCTTGGCTACTATAAATAATGTTGCTGCAATAAACATGGGGGTACATATATCTTTTTTTTTACATTTTATGTTTTTAAATATTTTTTAATTTAAATTCAGTTAATTAACATATAATGTATTATTGGCTTCAGAGGTAGAGGTCAGTGATTCATCAGTCTTATACAATACCCAGTGCTTATTACATCATGTGCCCTCCTTAATGTCCATCACCCAGGTACCCCATCCCTCCAAACCCCCCCTGCCCTACATATATCTTTTTGAATTCGCATTTTCATTTTCTTTGGGTAAATATCCAGTAGTGGAATTACTAGATCATATGGTAGTTCTATTTTTAATTTTTTGAGGAAACTGTTTTCCAGAGTGGCTGCACCAGTTTGCATTCCCACCAACAGTGCAAGAGGGTACTTTTTCTCCACATCCTTGCCAGGACTTGTTTCTTGTGCTTATTCTAAGCCATTCTGACAGGTGTGAGGTGATATCTCATTGAGGTTTTGATTTGGATTTCCCTGATGATGAGTGAGTTGAGAACCTTTTCATGTTCCATTGGCCATCTGTATGTCTTCTTTGGAAAAATGTCTATTCAGGTCCTCAACCCATTTTTTAATGGAATTACTTGGGGGTTTTTTGGTGTTGAGTTATAGAAATTCTTTATATATTTTGGATATTAACCCCTTATCAGATATATCATTTGCAGATCTCTTCTCCCATTCAGTAGGTTGCCTTTTCATCTTTTTTAAGGTTTTATTTATTTATTTAGAGAGACCAAGAGAGTGAGGGTTAGAGAGAGAGGGAAGAGAGAATCCCAAGCAAACTCCATGCTGAGTGTGGAGCCCAACTTGGGGCTCAATCTCATGACCCTGAGGTCATAACCTGAGTGGAAATCAAGAGGGAACCATGTGCCCTGGTTGCCTTTTCATTTTGTGGATGGTTTCCTTAACTGTGCAAAAGCTTTTTGTTTTGGTGTAGTCCCGATAGTTTATTTTTGCTTTGTTTCCCTTGCCTGAGGAGACATATGTAGGAAAATGTTTCTATGGCAAATGTCAAAGAAATTACTGTTTTCTTTTGGGAGTTTTATGAATTTAGGTCTCACATTTAGGTCTTTATTTTTTTTAAGATTTTATTTATTTATTTGAGAGAGAGAGAGATAGTGAGAGAGAGCAGGAGAAGGGAGGAGGGAGAAGCAGGCTCCCTGCAGAGCAGAGAGCCCAATGTGGGGCTCGATCCCAGGACCCTGGGATCATGACCTGAGCCGAAGGCAGACGCTTAGTGACTGAGCCACCCAGGCACCCCTACATTTATGTTTTTAATCCAACTAATCATGGCTTCTCTGGGTAGATCCTCAGCTACTACGATAGCTTCTAATAACTGGCATTGTATCTTTGTGTATTAGTTGAAATTCCTGAGAAAGTGGATGGGTTTGGCCTCACTAATCTTATGGAGACTGGCCCCCAGTTCACCTGCTAGTTGTGGGTCCGCTGCCCTGTTAGTCACGTGCCCACACCTAATCAATGAGCTCTGGAAGCAGGTGTCCTGGAGATGAGCCACAGATCAGTAAGGAACTGTCTGAAGGAAATGTTCACTTTGAGGAGAAACCTCATCATTCATCCTCAGCTTTAAGTTTCAATGGTTTTCCATTGCTTTTAGGATAGAACCAACGAAGGCAGACATGTTTCGGCCCCTGCTTGGCCTCTTTTTTACTCACCTCTTTCTCTGCTGTGGCCATGCTGACTTTGCAGTTTCTCCAAACCCCTTACTTCCCTGTCGTTCCCAGGGCATTTTCCCAGGCGTTTCGTTTTGCTAATAATCACCCTTTTGATCTCCTTTCAAATATCACACTTTTCGTGTCTTCGAAAAAGTCTGCAGAACAGTTTGCTTTTGGAACCTGAAGCCACCGAGTAAATACCATTTTATGGTAAATCTAATTGTGATCCCCTAAAATACAGGCTATTGGTGTTAAATATTGACAAGGTTCTGGATACACTACTCCAAAATATGACACTGTAACATACTGAATATTTTAAGCTGAAGAAATCTGAGAAACAGCCTATGCAGCAAGGACTGTCCGGCTTTCCTCTGACTCGGGCCATAAAACCATCATGGGATGGGGCCTTCCCCGTATCTGGAAGAAAGGTCCATCCCTATCTCCATGACAGGGAGAGCAATCAGGATGAAGAAGCCTTGCTATTCCCCCGGTGGACCACTCCAAGCTCATACCCTTTTGTGTCCTATCCCATTTTACTATGACTTTCCAGTCTTCATCAGACCTAGCATAAAAACACTCAGGTTTCACCACTTCTTTGGGTCTTCTCTCCTTATGAGGCTCCTGTGTCACATGAAACCGATAAAATCATGTAGGCTTTTCTCTGCTTCATCAGTCTTCTGTTACAGGGGCCTCGGCTGAGAACTTAGAAGGGGAGAAGAAAAAGCTGGTGTTCTTCCATCATCAGCGACCAGATGTCAGCAGCAGCCAAGAGAGTGCAAGTTTCTAGAAGGTGGGAATAGTCATATTATGTTAAATAGTAATGTTTAAGGAGAGAAAGCGTGGGGAGCTGGGAGTGGTACGCTCTCAGAAGTGAATTCTCCCATCTTTAAAGTCTCCTAGCAGTTGGTACTATACATTGAATTGTTCCCGTAGTATTTTTGTCTTGTCCTTATCCAAGAAGCTCACTGACAACCACATTTCTAAGGGACAGCTTAATCAGTATACATGGGTGGTTTGGTGCATTAAGCTACAAAGTTTTTCATCATCCCTGAGTAATAACTAAGCTCTGTTGAAGACTTGTATCATCACATAACCACACACAACAGACAGGAGTCTTTCCTGTTCTTTTAGGTTTCACCTTTCTCTATTCCATTTTTAAGGGTGTCTTTTTTTTTTTTTTAAAAGAACAGTAAAATTTTTTCAAGTTATGTTAGTCTATGGATTTTCATGGTTCTCTAAATTCAGGGAACTGTGTATTAGGAAATGGCCTCCTCCCCATCCCCACATTCATGAGTAATCTCCTGCTCATTGTTGGCACAGTAAAGTAAATTAAGGAACCCACTATTGGTGTGTATGTTAACAGAGTGATAATTGGATACTGATGAGTGAGAATTAAATAGGAAATGTCAAGGTGGGTTCAGAGAAGTTTCATTAAAAGAAAAATAGGAACATGCTAAGGAGCTTACAAGCAATTAATTATCTTATGCCAAATGGATTTTAAATATTAATTTCATCTGGTCAGAAAAATGTCGATAAGAGGCGCCTGGGTGGCACAGTGGGTTGAGCGTCAGAGGCTTGGTTTCGGCTGAGGTCATCATCTCAGGATAGAGAGATTGAGTCCCCCATCCCCGTTTGTCTCTGCGCTCAGCACAGAGTTTGCCTAAAGACCCTCCCTCCTTCTCCCTCTGCCCCTCCCCCCACAGCCACTCGCTCTCTCTCAGATAAATAAATCTTTTAAAAAAAAAAGAGACAAATGTCAATAAGCAGTAAAATCTATATTTGCTGATGAAAGTGATCAAAAGAATAATAAATATTAATGTATTTCACATCAGTGGTAGATAAATGTTTCATCTTTGACTATTCATTTTGAAAATGAGATTGAAATAATATAAAATTTTCATGGAAGTTGTGCTGACATTCTAAATCAGGTATCTCCATCATTTTGAAAATCAAGATGTTCTGGAAAGGGAAATAGAAAGCTGGGATTTGATATAAAATTCACCTTAAATATTTTTCTAAGGGGATTTTAAAAACACTTATAAATAATTTTAGGAACATATATTTTATGTATATGATGTATATATCTACAAATTTGTTATGGTGAGCATCGGTTGGCTTACAGATTTGTCCAGTATCCTACCTTGGTGAGTTGTCTCTAATACGGACCACTGATGCACGGACAGCACTGACTTTTCTTTCTTTTTTTTTTTTTTAAATATTTTATTTTTATTTATTTGAGAGAGAGAGAGAGTGTGCACAAGCAAGGGAGGGGCAGAGAGAGAGGGAGAAGTAGGCCCCCCACCGAGCAGGGAGCCCGATGTGGGACCCGATCCCAGGACCCCAGGATCATGACCTGAGCTGCACATGACGCTCAACCGACTGAGCCACCCAGACGCCCCAGCACTGACTTTTCAAAGCTCCCATGACAGCTATTCACTTGGCTCTTTGGTAGCTTGTGCACCTGACAAGACAGTAACTTGGCAGCTTCCGCCTCTGAAAGGTGTGCAATTCTCAAGTTAGAATTGTATTTCTCATTTTTAGTTCTCTGTTTAGGGATTTATTGTTTATTTTTTCATTCATTCGTTTACATTTATTGACCTGTATTTGTAGAGCTTCATTTGTTTGCTCTTGTGTAAATCACTTTTTATATTCCATGATCACTAAGGAACAAGCTGAATTGCTGTCTTTGCTCTACAGTCATTTGGCCACAAGGTGGTGGTATAACTCTTTGAAGTAAAAAAACGTCCCAAACGTGTTTATTTCAAGGTTTATAAAAACAAATATGAAAAAAATGAGTACAGCTTATTCTTGTTTCACAGTTGAATTTTTCTTTTTCTTAAATAAGATTTATTTATTTATTTGAGAGAGAGAGAGAGCACGAGCAGAAGGGGCAAAGGGAGAGGGAGAGAGAATCTCAAGTTGACTCCCCGGTAAGCATGGAGCCCAAACCGGGGCTCGAGCTCATGACCCTGAGATCACGACCCCAGCCAAAACCAAGAGTCAGTGGCTTAACAGACTGCACCACCTCTGTACCCCAACAGATGAATTTTTCTGTGGCTTTAAAAACTATACAAATTTTCTATTGTGAATAAATTTTTCTGACACAGTTATGTACCTTATAAGAATTGAAATCATTGTAATAATGATAATAAGCAATAATCACAGCTAATGTTATTTAAGGCCTTATTTTATACCAGACACTATGCCAGATATTCTACATAAAGTGATTCAGCGCTCACTGCACTATCATTTAAGTACAATCATCCCTGAAGATTTCAATTCAGCAGGTCCTGGAAGGAAACCTACTAAGCTGTATTTTAAACAAATGTCCCTTATGATTCTTATCATCAAACAAGTTTAAAAACTATAGATAATGTATAAAGGGTATTTAGTGCTCTCATAGAAATATCCCAGCGAAATTTATGCTACTCAATGTAGTAAAAATAAATAAAGTGCTTAACCAATTTAAAGTTACTTAAAATATCTAATTTGTCTTTTAGTGATGCAGGTAAACTGTTAACAATTCAAACGTTGTATAGCAATAGTTAGTAAAATTTCTTATAAAGTAACTGATCCCACCTCTTTAAAAAGCATGTAATAATTTGCCTCCCTAACTTCACACTCCTGAAATTAAAAACTGCACAGACAACGAAGTACTAAAAATCCAGTGACAACAGCTACCAGAATATTTTCCTTTAGGTCTAAAATGTTTAAGTGCTCTGTGTATTTAGATTACCCTTCCATAACATGTATCAGTATTTTCATTTTTTGCCATTTTCAGAATAATTAAAAATTCCTTTCTATCTTAGATTTCCTGTCCCTATGACGAACTTCAAACCTTCTAACTGGATTAAGGTTTCCCAGAGAAAAATATTCCATTACCTTTGTCATTTCCAAGATTCGAGTATGTGATTGAGTAGGAAATAGTATTAATAATATGATATCACATTGTAATAATGTACTTATTATAAAGCAGTGGTATAGTAACAGTGTAATTATAAGGAGCAATACATTGCTTGCCTCATTTTTAAGACCAGATGATTGAAACCTGCATTTAAACGTGACCTGCATGCATAGGGACAGTGACAGAGCAGGGCTCATGGTCCCCAGATCAGTGCTTCTCTGGGAATACGCTTAACCTATCCAAAGGGCTGGCAGACCTGACTGTTTATAAAGCATAAATTATTGAATCAATCAATCAATGAATACGTAAATACATCTGAAAATAAACCTATCGAAAGGGAACTTTCAATAGAACAATGACACCAAAAACCGTGTCATCAAATTTGAGGGGTCAGTGAAGTGAAGGAACAACCAAGATTTAGAGCTTAAAAGATTTAAAGAAGGTTACAAATGACTTGGGTTTTTAATATGATTGGACTAAACGTTCTTAAAACATTCTCATTCCTACCTCCAAGTAAGCAATAATATCAGCTGGTTCTGCACTGGGATGATTGCCATTTGCAATTTCTTTGTGGTCAGAGAAGTGTCTTCAGTTCTTTGACTCTGATAATCTCTGATAAAAAGACAAGGACTTAATTCTGAAAATCTGCTATCCAATATCTAGTTGGGACCAAATAAGCTATGAATGTAGAGACTGTTAGTCTCTCATGGATTACGTTTGTTGTTTCCTATGTCAGTATTTTAACAGATTTTCAATGGTTTAATTAGTATTTCAGTGTTTCCAGTGCACCTATAATTTCTGTTCCTTTCATATAAATTTAACAACTGGTATTTCTTTTTTTTTTAATTTAATTTTATTTTATTGTGTTATGTTAGTCACCATACATTACATCGTTAGTTTTTGATGTAGTGTTCCATGATTCATTGTTTGCATATAACACTCAGTGCTCCGTGCAACGCGCGCCCTCTTTAATACCCATCACCGGGCTAACCCATCCCCCCACCTCCCTCCTCTCTAGAACCCTCAGTTTTTTCTTGGAGTCCATAGTCTCTCATGGTTCGTCTCCCCCTCCGATTTCTCCCCCCTTCATTTTTCCCTTCCTCTCCTAATGTCCCCTATGCTATTCCTTATGTTCCACAAATAAGTGAAACTATACAACTGGTATTTCTTAAAAGGATAAAATGGAAACATGTTTTAAAACTCTTGTTTGCTATACCAAAAATTGTCACTAGATGTCACTAATCACTAGAAAATGTTACCTAAATCTGGAAGTAGCCCAAGAACTAAGAGATTCTGTAATCTGAGCAATATAGTAGAATTGGGTCTCTGATTATATTTTTCATTGCCTTGAACTTTGCTTTTAGAACTTTCTAGTTTGTCTATTGATATACCAAAATTCTATTTTTAAAAATTAATTTTTCCATTTATTTATTTTTCAATATATTGGTAGCAGCTTTATTCATAATTGCCCTAAACTGAAACATTTATATAAATGTCTACTGTGGTAGACGTTTGAGTGTACCTTCCAGATCTGATCCACAGAGAGTCTCTATCTATTGGCTCTTTCTGCCTCAACAACAGAGAACCACCTATGTGGAGTGTGTGGCCCACTTCTATTGACTGAGCAAGGTGGGAATATAAAGACCTGGGTTATTTTGGCCCTATGCAGAACATTAATTTTTTTAGATATAAATGAAATACAACATTGTATTAGTTTTAAGTGTATAACATAATGATTTTATACATGTATAAGTATATACATATATAGTGAATGCTGTAATGAGATTAGTTAACATCCAATACAACGCATCGTGATACTTTTTTTCTTGTGGTAACTTTTAAGATCTACCCTCCTAGCAACTTTTAAATGTACAGTATATTACTGTTAACTGTAATTACCATGTTGTATATTATGTCGCCAGGACTTAGTTATTTTATAACTGGAAGTTTGTACCTTTTGACCATTTTTGTTTATTTTGCCCATACCAACCACCAATGTGTTCTCTGTATCTGATTTTTTTAAGAATGACATGTAAGTGATATCACATAGTATTTACTTTGCTCTGTCTGACTTACTTAGCATAATGCCCTCCAGATCCATCCACATTGTAGCCAATGGCAGGATTTCTTTCTTTTTTATGGATGCATAATGTTCCCCTGCATATATACAGTACATTTTCTTCATCCATTCATCTGTTGATGGACACTTAGGCTGTTTCCATGTCTCGACTATTGTAACTAATGCTGCAGTGAACATACGGGTACAGATATCTATTTGAGATAGTGATTTTGTTTCCTTTGGATAAATATGCAGAAATGGAATTGCTAGATCTATAATAGTTCTATTTTTCAGTTTTTGAGGAACATCTGTACTCTTTTCTCTAGTTCCCCACCAGCTTGCATTCCTACAAACAGCTCACAAGAGTGCTTTTTTTCCATATCCTCACCAACATTTTTTCTCTCTCTTTTATCTTTTTGATAGTAGCCATTCTAAAAAGTGTGAGGTGATATCTCATTGTGGTTTTGATTTGTATTTGCCTGATGATGAGTGATGTTGGGCTTTTTTTCACGCACCTGTTGGCCATCTTTATGTCTTCTTTGGAAAAATGTCTATTGAGATTCTCTGCCCATTTTTTTTTAAGATTTTATTTATTTATTTGAGAGAGAGACTGAGATAGAGAGAGCATGAGAGGGGGGAGGGTCAGAGGGAGAAGCAGACTCCCTGCCGAGCAGGGAGCCCGACGCGGGACTCGATCCCGGGACTCCAGGATCATGACCTGAGCCGAAGGCAGTCGCTTAACCAACTGAGCCACCCAGGCGCCCTCTCTGCCCATTTTTAAATGAGGTTTTTTTCTATTGAGTTGTATGAGTTTTTAATATACTTAACCACTTATCAGATATATGCTTTGAAAACATTTTCTCTCAGTCCACAGACTGCTATTGTATTGTGCTGATGGTTTCCTTTGCTGTACAGCCTTCTTGTTTGATGTAGGCTCACTTGTTTATTTTTGCTTTTGTTGCCTTTGCTTTTGGTGTCAAATCCAAAAAATCATTGCCAAGACCAATATCAAGTTTCCCCCATGTTTTCTTCCAGGATTTTGATGCCTTCAGGTCTTACGTTCAAGTCTCCAATCCATTTTGAGTTTATTTTTGTGTATGGTGTAAGACGGTGTCCAGTTTTCCCAACAGCACTTATTGAAGAGACTGTCTTTTTCTCATTGTATATTGTTGTCTCTTTTGTCATAGATTAATTGGCCATATATTCATGGGTTTATTTCTGGACTCTCATTTCTGTTCCATTGATCTATGTGTCTGTTTTTATGCCAATACCATACTATTAGGATTATTAGAGCTTTGTAATATAATTTGAAATCAGGAAGCATGGTGCCTCCACCTTTGTTCTTCTTTCTTAAGAATGCTTTGGCTCTTTAGAATCTTCTGTGATTTCATGCAAGTTTTAAGATTGTTCTACTTCTGTGAAAAATGTCATTGGAATTTCAATAGGTATTACACTGAACCTATGGGTTGCTTTCGGTACTCTGGACATTTTAACAGTATTAATTCTTCCAAGCCATGAGTATAGGATATGTTTTCCATTGATGTCGTCTTCAATTTCTTTTTATCAGTGTCTTGCAGTTTTCAGTGTACAGGTCTTTCACCTCATTAGTTAAATTTATTCCTTAGTATTTTATTCTTTTTGATGCAATTGTAAATGGGATTTTCCTAATTTCTCTTTTTGATAGTTTGTTATTAGTGTATAGAAATGCAACTGATTTTTGTATATTGATTTGCATCCTACAACTTTATAGAATTAAATTTATTCTAACAATTTTTTATGGACTCTAGGATTTTCTATACATAATGTTATGTCATCTTTAAATAGAGATAGTTTTACTTCCTTTATGATTTGGATGCCTTTTATTTCTTTTCCTTGCCTAATTTCTCCGGTGAAGACTCCCCATACTATATTAAATAAAAGTGGCAAGAGTAGGCGCCCTTGTCTTGTTTCAGACCTTAAAGGAAAAGCTTTAAAGTTTCACTGTTGAGTGTGATCTTAGCTGTGGTCTTCTCACAGATGACCTTTATTATGTTGAGGTATGTTCCCTCTATACCCATTTTGTTGAGAGTTTTTATGAAAGGATGTTAAATTTTGTCAAATGTGTTTTCTGCATCTATTGAAGGGTAAAAATCATATAATCACTTCATTTTATTGATGTGATAGATCACATTGACTCATTTGTGAGCATTGAACCATCCTTACATCCCTGAAATAAGTCCCACTTGATCGTGGTGTATGATCCTTTTTATGAGTTGTCAAATTAAGTTTGGTAATATTTTGTTGAGAATTTTTGCATCCATGTTCATCAGGGATGTTGGCCTGTGATTTCCTTTTTTGTAGTGTCCTTGTCTGGTTTTGGTAGGAGTAATGCTGGCCTTGTAGAATGAATTTGGAAGTATTCCACCCTCTTCTTTTTTGTAAGAATTTGACAAGGTTTGGTGTTAATTCTTTAAATGTTTAGTAGAATTCATCAGGAAAGTCATCCGGTCATAGACTTATGTTTGTTAGGAGATTTTTGATCATTGATTCAATTTTCTTACTAGTAATTGGTCTGCTCAGATTTTCTTTTAATTCATGATTTAGTACTGGTAGGTTGTGTGCTTCTAGGAATTGATCTTTTTTTTTTTTTTAGATTGTCCCAATTTGTTGGCATGTAATTGTTCATTGTGGTCTCATGATCCTTTGTATTCCTGTGGTAACAGTTGTAACATCTCTTTCATTTTTTATTTTATTTGAATCCTCTCTTCTTTTCATGGTGAGTCTGGCTAAAGGTTTGTCTATTTCATTTATCTTTTCAGAGAACCAGCTCTTAGGCTCATTGATCTTTTCTACTCTTCTCTTTTTAGTCTACTTCATTGATTTCCAATCTGATCTTTATCTCCTTCCTTCTAAGGGAGTAATTCTTTTTTTTTTTCATTTTTTAAAAAAATCTGAGTAGAGTTGACACACAGCATTACATCAGTTTCAGACATACAGCTTAGTGATTTGACGAATTTATACATTATGCTATGTTCCCCGCAAGTGTAGCTACCATCTGTTCCATTACATCACTATTACAATATCATTGACTGTGTTCCTTATGCTGTGCCTTGATTGACTTATTCATTCCACAACAGGAAGCCTGTGTCCCTCTTTCCTTTTCACCCATATTGCCCAATCTCCCACCCCCGTCCCCTCTGCAACCATCAGTTTGTTCTATTTATAGGTATGATTCTGCTTTTTTTTGTTTATTCATACGTTTTTTTCTGTTCCATTTTACAGCATGTTTTCCTTATCCATTTGTTTATTGGTAGGCACTTGGGTTGCTTCCATATCTTGGCTATTATAAATAATACTGTAATAAACAGGGTTGTACATATCTTTTCAAATTTTTTGTTTTCATTTTCTTTTGGTAAATACTCTGTAGTGAAATTATTGGATGATATGGTATTTCTATTTTTAATTTCTTGAGGAATCTCCATACTGTTTTCCACAGTAGCTGTATCAATTTACATTTGCATCAGCAGTGCATGAAGGTTCCTTTTTCTCTACATCCTTGCCAACACTTGTTATTTCTTATCTTTTTGACTTTAGCCATTCCAAATGGTATAGGGTGATATCTCATTGTAGTTTTGATTTGCATTTCCCTGATGATTAGGGATGTTGAGCATCTTTTCATGTGTATGTTGGCCATCTCTATGTCTACTGTGGAAAAATGTCTGTTGAGGTCCTCCAACCACTTTTTAATCAGATTGTTTGGATTTGGGGGGGGTTTTTTTTAGTGTTGAGTTGTGTAAGATCTTTACGTATTACAGATGTTAACCCCTTATCAAATAAATCATTTGCAAATATCTTCTCCCATTCACTAGGTTTCCTTTTTGTTTTGTGGGTTTCCTTCATTGTGTAAAAGCTTTTTATTTTGGTGTAATCCCAATCATTTATTTTTGGTTTTCTTTCCCTTGCCTGAAGAGACCTACCTAGAAAAATGTTGCTACAATCATTGTCAGAGAACTTACTGCCTATGTTCTTTTCTAGGATTTTTATGGTTTCAGGTCTCACATTTATGTCTTTAATCCATATCAAGTTTATTTTTGTGTATGGTGTTAGAAGGTGGTCCAGTTTCATTATTTTATGTGTAGCTGTCCAGTTTCCTGGCACTATTTATTGAGGAGACTGTCCTTTCCCGTTGGATATTTTTGCCTCCTTTGTCATAAGGGTAATTGACCATATACTCATGGATTTACCTCTGGGCTCTTTACTGTGTTCTGTTGATCTATGTGTCTATTTTTGTGATGGTACCATACTGTTTTGATTACTACAGCTTTGTAGTCTACCTTGAAATCTGGGATTGTGACACCTCCAGCTTTGTTCTTGTTTCTCAAGGTTGCTTTTGATATTTGGGATCTATTGTGCTTACATACAAATTTTAGGATTACTTGTTCTAGTTTTGTGTCACGTCTACTTCTTTTTTAGTTCCTTGAGGTGTAGTGTTAGGTTGTTTATTTGATATTTTTTCTTACTATAGACATTGAGTACTATAAACTTCCCTCATAGAACTGCTTTTGTTGCATCCAATAAGTTTTAGTATGTTGTCTTTCTATTTTCATTTCTGTTGAGATTTTTTGAAATTTCTCTTTTGATTTATTCATTGACCCATTGGTTGTTCAGTAGCATGTTTAATTTCCACATATTTGTGAATTTTCCATTGTTTTTTCCTGTAATTGACTTCTAGTTTCATACCATTGTGGTTGGGAAAGATGCTTCATATCTTTTCAATCTTTTTAAATTTATTAGGGCTTTTCTTTGTAGTCTAACATATGATTTCTCCTGGAGAATGTTCCATGTGTGCACAAGAAGTATGTATATTTTGTTGCTTTTAGATAGAATGTTCTGTAAATACATCTTTTTTTTTTAAGATTTTTTATTTTTTATTTGCCAGAGAGAGAGACAAAGAGAGAGCACAAGCAGGGGGAGTGGCAGGCAGAGGGAGAGGGAGAAGCAGGCTCCCCGCTCAGCAGGGAGCCTGATGTGGGGCTCAATCCCAGGACCCCAGGATCATGACCCAAGCCGAAGGCAGACGCTTAGCCATCTGAGCCACCCAGGCGCCGCTCTGTAAATATATCTTAAGTCTATCTGGCCTAAACATTTTAAGTCCAAAATTTCCTTATTCATTTTGTTTGGTTGATCCATCTATTGATGAAAGTGGGGTCCTTAACTAATACTGTTTTTCTGTCTATTTCCTCTTTTCAGTCTATTAATATTTGCTTTGTATATTTAGGTGCTCCTATGTTGGGTGCACAAATATTTATAAATGCTTTATCCTCTTGTTGCATTCATCCCTTTATCATTATATAATGACCTTCTTTGTCTTCTATTAGAGTCTTTGTCTTAGTCTATTTTGTCTTACATAATTATACTACCTCAGCTTTCTTCCGGTTTCCATTTGTATGGAATATCTTTTCTACCCTTCACTCTGTCTGCATGTGTCCTTAAAGCTGAGGTGAGTCTTGTAAACTGCATATGGTTGGGTCTTGTTCTTTTATCTTCTATAATTCTAAATGAGATCCAATATCATGAAATAATATACTTAAATAATAAATGCCACTTACCATTAACATTATTATGGGGAGTAATAATACCAAAATATTTCCTATATTCATTTGGCTATTGTGCTATTCATGGAAGTGATTTTTGAAAAAGATAAATTTGATCAACTAAATTTTGGTTAACTCTGGAATGAAAGAAGTGAAGAAATCCCTTTTCTGATTCCATCTGCTCTTCTTTGCTCACTCGGCTCCAGCCACACTGGCTTTCTCGTTGTCTAACTTGCTAGGGGCACTCTCCTAGAACCGTTGTTCTGGCTGTTTCTTCTTACTGAAAAACTCTCCTTTGAGATGTGGTTTGGCAAATTCTCCCTTCTCACCCAAGCCTGACTGTTCTAATAAAACAACACCTTTGCTACCACTCCCTCATTTCTCACCCTTTCTCTACTTCTTCCTTTTTACCTAGTGGCAGTGACTCCCTTCTTGACCAAACTCTAGACAGGCTCCCCTGAGCTCTTTTTCAAACTAGGCCCTATCTCCTTGGGCCTTGTCCTTAGGAGCCTACTTTTAGCAAGAATCCTGCTAAAAGAATATAGCAAGAATGCTCCACCCTCCATAATTGATCACCCTTTGTATCTGATCAAATTCCTCATCCTGCACCAACCCCCAGGTGGTATCTGAGCTCCCTGGCCTGCCTTCAAGCAAGAATCCTATCAAGTTGGTTTAGCTAGAAATCCCTTTTTACTCCTGTTGGTTCCCCTTAGGAATTGTCCATCCACTGACCCCCCCCCCCCCCCCCACAGCCTGGCTATAAATTCAGTTTCCTTGTTGCATTCAGTATTGAGACCATCTCTGTACTGGCGTATTTTTCCCCCTATTGCGATAGTTTCTGAATAAAATCCTTTTTTTTTTTTTCTTTTAACCACTTTACTGCTCTTAGGCTCTGGTTTTCTTTGACAATAGTACTTATCACTTCTAATAAACCACATAGTTTCATTACTATATGTATTATTTATTGTCTGGCTGCATCTATTAGAGTGTAAGCTTCATGAGGCAGGGGTCTTTTTTGCTCACTGATATATTACAGGCACCTAGAAAAGTGATTGGCATGTGAAAGGAACTCTCTCATATCTGTTGAATTTATTTGACTTGAAATCAAATCAACAACTATTGTGTCTCTTTTTTTAAAAATTATTTATTTATTTGAGAGAGTGAGAGTGAGAGGGACAGAGAGAGAAGGAGCAGGGGGAGGGGCAGAGGGCAAGGGAGAAGCAAACTCCCCACTGAGCAGGGAGCCTGACATGGGGCTCGATTCCAGGACCCCTGGATCATGACCTGAGCCAAAGGCAGACGCTTAACCGACTGAGCCACCCAGGCGCCCCTATTGTGTACCTCTTATGATGTACCTAGCTCTTGAACAGAAGGGAAAAAAGGGAAGTTATTTTCTTCCAGTGAATTAAAGAATTAATTGCTTCAAATTCATGACTTCTGTTATATATGTGTATATATATACAAACACACACACACACATATATATATATATATATTCATGGCACCTGATGTACGTTAAATCAACGGTCAATATACATCTTATTATGATAGTTTGTATTGTAACCATAATGTAGATATGTAAATCACACTTGATATACTTGCACTTACTTTCCTGATAAGACTAAGGGGAAGAAACTGCCTTTCTATATTTAGCTAGAAAATGGAAAAGAAAAAATCCAAAGGAGATGCATTTAGGGACTTGGTGAAACTGAAAGCTGCAGGAACTTCTGTTTAAGGTCCCTGCCTTGAATTAAGACCATGCTGATTTACTATTAAGAAGATCCAAATTTGACATATTACCACAAGGCAATGCATTTTAAAAGATTTTTATTCCTATTTAGGATTGTGTAAAAGGCAAGTTTAATTGGTAGGAAAGGTCCCACACTATCAAATAAGCTGTTATTTCAATACTGGAAAATTTTAAATATCATCATAGGATAGAGCATAAGAGGCAACATGTTAAGTAGTAAAATTCTAACATTCTGCCCCTAGGTATGATTTTTAATAGTATTACTCAGAAAAAGCTAGAACATGCATGCTATCCCCAGGTCAGAGTATACTCACAACTCAGGTCTGAGACTAAGATCCTGCCAAAAAGGAACAGGTTAAGAACTTTTCCTTTGTTTATCCTCCCGCTACATTTTTATAGAAACCTCTGATGTAAATAGAGAATGAGAGAAGCTGTAAAGAGATGTAAATAGAATTGAATTTGAGGTCACTAGGTTTAGGCCAATTCTCCTTAGCAACAGAACAGTTAGAGTCTGCATTTAAAGTAAAATTTGAACTATGCTATTAAGCAGTTCATTACCTAAAACTAGCAACAAGGGCCATGATACAATGATATGAAAATGGAAACCTATCTAATTCCCTGTCCTTGTGCTAAACAATATTGAGACAAACATGTATATTTACATCCTGTGTTAAACAATAAACAAGAGTAAGTAAAAATAACTTAGCTCTTTGATCCAGGAAATATTTGCTTCTAAAAAATAACAAAGAATAAATTAAAATAGCTTAATCACTTAAATGAAGGTGTTTGTTCATCAAGGCTCATTTCAAGATCATCACCTTGTTGTATTCACTAATCCAAAATAATTATACCATAAACTCAACAGTTATCCGCCTTTCAGGGCCCTCTTTAAAATCATCCAGCCAAGGCCCTAAAAAGTTCTTAATTTTAAGGTAATACTAGGACTGTCAAGGTAGAGTTCTGCAGTAGATCTAATAAACTTAGTTGTGCTTGCTCAATAGATGCCTCCGTTGGTCTTTGGGGAGGACAATGTTCAACAGCTGTAACTAACTCAGTGTTGAAATACAAAGAACAAGTGTCAATGTCCAGTAGTCTAAGACCACTTCAAATATATTAAAGTTGAACAAAATTGGGGAATGGGGGTAGTAATCATTACAACAACAAAAAAATGCACACTATGGGATTCGTGGGTATGACTCCGAAAGAGTGTGTTAGAAATGCATTATACAATTGGGGCTTTGGGGCACCTGGATGGCTCAGTCGGTTAACTGTCTGCCTTCAGCTCAAGTCATGATTCCAGGGTCCTGAGATCGAGCCCTGCATCGGGCTCCCTGCTCAGCAGGGAGTCTCCTTCTCCCTCTGCCCCTTCCCCTCCCCATGCTCTCTCTCTACCCCTCTCTCTCAAATAAATAAAATCTTTAAAAAAATAAAATTGGGGCCTTTATTAGGTGATTTTGGGACAGCTTGAAGGAAGCTTTGGAATGAATGTTGAATGTTGTTTGTGGATTGGATGTTGTCAGGAATTGGAGGCAATCCTAGAGTTGGCTACTTTTTTAGCTCTCTAATGCTGCGTAACAAACTACTACACATTTAGCAGCTTAAAACAGTACACATTTAACTCACCATTCTGGGGGTCAGGGCTCTAGACAGAACTGAGATGAGTCCTCTGCTTTAGATCTTCTCATAGGGCTGTAATCAAGGTGTCACCTGGGGCTGTAGTCTCATCTTAAAGCTCACTAGGGGAAGGATTCACTTCCATTTTCCTGTGCTTGTTGGCAGAATTCAGTTGTTTTGTGAGTTGTCATACTGAGGACCTTAGTTCCTTGCTGGCTGGAGGCCACCTTCAGTTCACTGTCACATGGGTGTCTCCATATGGTAACTGACTTCATTAAAGTCAGCAAGAGACAGCTAGTCAATAGAGTCTACCATCAAGATGAGAATTAAAATCTTATGTAATGTAATCATGGAAGTAAAATCTCATCATCTTTGCCATAGTCCACTGGTTCAAAGCAAGTCAGAGACCCTGCCTACATTCAAGGGATGGGGAGTACACATAGGTGTGACAGCTAGTAGGTAGGATAATGGGGCCATCTTAGAGTTGGTCTGCTTCAGGCATCTTAAGGAATCTTATCTAGGACCAGGGAAGAATAGAGCATGGCCAAAGCTATGATTAGTAAAGAAGTAGTGCTTACTCATATTAACCAGGATAGGAGGATATTTGGTCATTTTGGGGCTTTTAATAATCTTAGGATTTTCATCTGTTTAGACATTAATATGGAGGGGTCTTATTTTGGCCTGCAGCCATTTACAGTCACAGATGTTGGTGGTATTGTCTGATGTTGATGTCTTATAAAATTATTTATGCTCAACAGGAGAATGCTAGACACAAGATCAGCAGCTAACAAGACCAGGGTTTAACTGATGGCTCAAGAACAGTTCCTAGCTATTAGAGGCTGCTTTTGTCTTGCTCACAAGAAATAAATTAGGTTATGTAATAGAGGAATAGCAAACCTTAGAAAACAGGGAAGGAAGAAATATATACAAATCAGATCATACATAATTTTCTAGGTAAGCAAAACTAATTACTCAAGTCACATCTTCAGTCAAATGGATTTTTTTAAAAACATTTTATTTATTTATTTGACAGAGAGAGACACAACGAGAGAGGGAACACAAGCAGGGGGAGTGAGAGAGGGAGAAGCAGGCTTTCCGCTGAGCAAGGAGCCCGATGCGGGGCTCAATCCCAGGACCTGGGGATCCTGACCTGAGCCGAAGGCAGTCGCTTAATGACTGAGCCACTCAGGCGCCCCAGTCAAATGGATTTGAGGGGGCCTGCTTCTCCCTCTCCCTCTGCCTGCTGCTCCCCCTGCTTGTGCTCTCTCTCTCTCTCTGTCAAATAAGTAAATAAAATCTTTTTTTAAAAAATGGATTTGAAAATGGTCTCTTAGGATTCTGTTGTATAAAATGTACAGATTTATCATGCACAATTTTATATAAGCTACCATTACAAATATAGTTTTATTAAAAAATGTGAATATACACCTTTTAAAATTATTTTTTTGTTTGGGTTTCTAAAGACCTAGGTTAGAAGATAATAAGAGATTTGAAACAAAAGAACTTTACATTGTAAATTGTCAGGTTTCTCTTGCTCAAAATTGGCATAGCAAGAATTTCAACAAGGCTTTTATTTTTTTATCTTAGAAAAAGAACTTAGAAAAAGTTATGAATTTGAAAATAATAGCAAGTGTGACGATTTAAATATAATCAAATAAAAATTTAATGATTGCAATGGTGTTTCCAACATTTATGGTTGAAGAAGAAAGTGCAGTATGGGCTTAAGCATCTCCCTTCCAGGTACAGGAAGTCAGATGATAAAATTTTGTTGGTCTCTCACTGAGAACAATTATATACTTGAAAAAGTATCCCTGTGGAATCTACAATCATGACATCAAACTGCAGTAGCTGTTTCTGTAGGGAAACCATGACAAGAGAACATAATAATACGTAGTACCAGTACTCGTACCCTATGAAAATGGCAGGTAATCCATGGTCAAGATGTCAAAAATGGTTCCTAGTCATTTGTCTTTCCCAGTGTATTTGAAGCATTCCTGAAGATACCAAGGCTGGGTGCCTGGGTGGCTCAGTTGGTTAAGCGACTGCCTTCGGCTCGGGTCATGACCCTGGAGTCCCCGGATCGAGTCCCGCATCGGGCTCCCTGCTCGGCAGGGAGTCTGCTTCTCCCTCTCCCTCTGCCTGCTGTTCCCCCTGCTTGTGCTTGTTCTCTCTGTGTCAAATAAATAAAATCTTAAAAAAAAAAAAAAAAGACTGGCTCTTTTGAGGGGCGCCTGGGTGGCTCAGTCGGTTAAGCGACTGCCTTCGGCTCAGGTCATGACCCTGGAGTCCCAGGATTGAGTCCCGCATTGGGCTCCCTGCTCGGCAGGGAGTCTGCTTCTCCCTCTGACCCTGCCCCCTCTCATGTGCTCTCTCTCTCTCGTTCTCTCTCTCTCTCTCTCAAATAAATAAATAAAATCTTTAAAAAAAAAAAAAAAAGATACCAAGGCTGTGTCTTTTGTTTCTTGACTATTTAATTTGCTCTAGAGTGTCTGAGTCAGATTAATCTAAAAAAAAACTGCTTCCCACCCCGGCATAAGCTCATTAATCAGATTCATTTTTTACTACTGTTTTTTGTTTCAAATGCTACACACAATCGTCATTCAAGAGTCAAAGGCACAGTTCTCATTTACATTCTGTTTCCTGTTTATCTTTCCAAAAGAATCTTCACTGCCTCGTTTTTTGTTTTTCAAGTCTCAGGGAAAATATTCTTAGAATTCTAGCATTTTCCCTGAAAACACCTCTGCTCTGGTCCCACAGTCCCTAGGAGGTGCTGTTCTGCTGTAATTTGATAGTAACTTGCTCCTGCCTACATCAAAGTACTTATCATGCTTTCATCATTGAGTACCTGATCTCTCTCTCTGCTAAGAAAAGTATGTAGAACTTATAAAGGGTTTGTTCTGTTTTCTTTCTGTTTTTTGGTGGAGCACCGTTAGGCCCAACTAGGGATTATCTGATTCCTAGGAATTTGTGCCTTTGTTTAACTTGCTCTTGTATTATTGATTTAGAGGATGTATAACTCTGTCAGGATAGTCATTAACTGGTAGATTGAAATGATGCTTGTCCTATAGTAATGCAGTTTTATTTCCCTGTACAATATTAAATTAGTAATCTTGTTCAAGTATTCTTTCTTTTCCAATTCTCTTTGAATCAACCTTGCTGGTTCTATCATTAATGAGTGAATTAAAGATTTGACATCTATTCACTTTATGTTCATATAGAAGTTAGATATTCAAATTTTTGAAAATTCTACTTTGACACCACTAATCTCTTAGAGTCTCTGCCTTTCAACCCTACACTCAGTGTTTGGAATATAGCAGGTGCTCAGGAAATGTTTATTGAGTGTTTGAAGTGAATATTGCAGAAAAAGAAATTGGGATGAGAACTTGCTTAAATTCAAATGATTTCTGGTGTAGTAGTGAAATTGGATTGAAAAACCTCAGTTTTTAAATTTTTAGTCCAAGGATATTTCTAATGGAACATGACAGCTTGAACACCATATATAGGACTAGATATTTGAATACTATGGTTACCACATGCTTGGAACAAAATATTCTGTTACCTGAAATAAAACTGAAAAATGGCATAACGGCTTTAAACTTTATTATAATATTCAATCACCTTTATGAATGTCAAAATTATGTATAACGGTAATGTAAAGTAGGTAGTTAACAAAATAATATCACCTATTACATACTTAGGGAACAGTTTTATTACTATACTACCCAGATATTAAAATTTCAATAAGAAAATGTAATAAATGAGCTATTTTTAGAAAAAGGAGCACAGCAGGTCATAATAGTGCCATATTTTTTCAATTTTTATGAATCATAATATTTATATTACAGTTTCAAAAATGTGCATTTGTAGAACAAGAGAGAACATCACACAATCTGGCATAAACTTACACTGTCTTTCAGAAGATAAATTCTAAAAATCTGGCCAAATAATGCCCTCATTTTATGTAAAAACAGAGAGGCAGAAACAGAGACAGAGATAGAAACCACAGTTGTTCATGAAAGAGTTTTAGGAAAATGACTTTTGATTGAAATCATTTAGAACTTCTTAAATATACATACCGTCATAATCACAAAAATTTTTTTATAGACATGTTGGTCTATGACAAAAGGAGACACAGGGAACAATACTTTCTCTAAATATGCATAAGTGTCCTATAAGTAATCTTCATAAAAATCTCCTCTCATAAGGAAAACTTAAAATTAAATATAATCAATAATATAAATAATAATCAGACATATCTTTCCGATTCAAATTAAATATTTGACAGTTTTCTCTGTAAGTTCTTTACAGGGCCCTGGGAGGGATGGGACATTAAACAGAGCATTGCCTCTGCCCTCAAGAAGACTTCATTTTCATGACAAAAAGAAATACGTAGGGGCACCTGGGTGGCTCAGTCATTAAGCGTCTGCCTTCAGCTCAGGTCATGATCCCAGGGTCCTGGGATCGAGCCCCGCATCCGTCTCCCTGCTCGGCCCGGAGCCTGCTTCTCCCTCTCCTACTCCCCCTGCTCGTTTTCCCTCTCTAGCTGTCTCTCTCTGTCAAATAAATAAATAAAATTAAAAAAAAAAAAAAAGAAATATGTAAAGAAAAAACATCCCTGAAAAACAAAGTGATATAAAGACCCCCAAAAGAGAGATAGCACTTTCTCATGGAGGTAATTACCATGAAAAAGACAATTTTTAAACTGACCCCTGAAACTGTGTTTATTAGTTCATTCAACAAACTTTTAATGAGTTTCTCATGCTGTGGAGGTGAAGGACATTGCTCTTGGCTTCAAGAAGTGTGCATTCTAAAGGCAGAGACAAAAACTAGCAAAGGGAAGTATACCAAGTGCTCTGCTTGGGCTGTTTGCAGGAGTCCCTGGGAACAGGAGGAAGCGGTCAATTTTACATGCGTTACAGGGGTAACCAGGAAAGGGATGGACTTAAAGGCACAGAAATGGTAAGTTCAGGAATTGAAAACTGATGGGGTTTTGGAATATAGGTGAGGTTCAGTGGGGTGGAGTCCAGAGCCCACGACTAAGAGAGAATTCTTGAGACATCTTTGGTGCAAAATGGTGGTTTATTAAAGCCCTGGAACAGGACCCGTGGGCAGAAAGAGCTGCTGCACCAGGGTCATGAGGAGTGGCCCATTATATACTTTGAAGTTGGGAGGGGGTTAGGGATAGCATAAGTTTCTAAGGAATTTTGGAAGCAAGATTTCCAGGACCTTGAGAGGGTTAGCTATTGTTGGGAAAAGGTCATTTATTGCTGTCTAATAAAACCTTAGTCATGAGACCCTTCAGATGTATATCGGTGGGCCATATGCTTGGGGGATGATTGCCAACACGTATGGGGGGGGCAGGAGGGGGGTGGTTTAGAAATAAAGGAAGTTTCCAAGGGAATTCTTAAAGTAGACTTACAGGATCCTGGTTGGGGGTGGGGGCCTCAGGCTAGGATTGCCTTTTGCCCTTAGCAAAGTATTAACATAGAGGCAGTTGAGTCCCTAGAGGAATGTCACTCTGTTTGTTTCAAGGACTTATCAGTGGTCTTTAGGTAGTAAGGAAATTTAATAATTTTTCTTCTGCCTTTGTTTCCCACATCAAAAATGACTAAAAAATGTTCACATGAGAAAATGGTCATGATATCATAAATGAAAAGAGAGAGAGAATGCAAAACTATGACCTTCATGTCGACATTGGTAGACCCACACATATTTACAGAGGAAAGAGGGAACGCCATCATAGAAAATAAGCCCAAATGTCAACAGTGGTGCTATGTGGGTAATAAGATTATATATGATTTTAATTTCCTTGCTTATACTTTTTATGGTCAACTCAGTTGCAACATATCTTTAATGAAGAAAAAATGATAGAGGTTATTTTAGAAAGTGATCATGGGTCTCTGGAGTGCCATTTTCTATTGTGTATGATAGTAAGAGCTTGATGAAAAGATGTGCTGGAGATTGTGCAGTGCTTAGATTGGCCTGCAGGGGACTTTACCTTCCTAGGTTAGCAGTTCTGTGTTAATCTCTGAGCTCCCAAATGCTCACTGTCTGCATTCTGTGCGGCTGCTAAACATTCAGTAGGAGTCACACATTTGGTTTCTTGTAGCTGTTAAGTGGAGTCTTAATGAGTCTTAACATCAAAATGATGAGGGAATATGATTTCTGTCAAAAGCTATTTGGGAGGGGCGCCTGGGTGGCTCAGTCGTTAAGCGTCTGCCTTCGGCTCAGGTCATGGTCCCAGGGTCCTGGGATGGAGCCCCGCATTGGGCTCTCTGCTTAGCGGGGAAAACTGCTTCTCCCTCTCCCACTCCCCCTGCTTGTGTTCCCTCTCTCGCTGTCTTTCTCTGTCAAATAAATAAATGAAATCTTAAAAAATAATAATAAAAAATAAACTTGGTAAACCATAGCCTATCATCATTGGCTTTAAATATGCTTTGTAGGGACGCCTGGGTGGCTCAGTCGTTAAGCGTCTGCCTTCGGCTCAGGTCATGATCCCAGGGTCCTGGGATGGAGCCCCGCATCGGGCTCCCTACTCCGCAGGAAGCCTGCTTCTCCCTCTCCCACACCCCCTGCTTGTGTTCCCTCTCTCGCTGTCTCTCTGTCAAATAAATAAATAAAATCTTAAAAAAAAAAAAAAGCTACTCGGGAGTAACAGAATTGGCAACTCAACCCTCTGAAAATCACCAGCAGGGACCCTGGGTGGCTGAGTTGGTTAAGCATCTGACTCTTGATTTCAGCTCAGGTCATGATCTCAGGGTCATGGGATTAAGCCCCTCTTTGGGCTCCAGGCGCAGCATGGAGTCTGCTTGAGATTCTCTCTCCCTCTCCCTCTACCCCTCCCTCCACTCAAGCTCCAAGTTAATTAATTAGAATACTAACTAGAATATTCTATCATTCACTTTCATATACTTAGAAGTTTTTTAAATTTTATTTTATTGTTATGTTAATCACCACACATTACATCATTAGTTTTTGATGTAGCATCAAAAACTCAAAAACAATATCATTCACCTTTATTTTATTTGTATTAACCGGATTTGTCTTTGAATGGCTTTCTGCTTCTGATGTTCTCATAAGGGATTTTTTTAAATAAAAATAATTGCATTTCAAACTAAAGTAAATTCTAAACAAGGTATTCTTAAAGTATTAAATATTTTTGATCCATATATAGATAAAGAAGAAAAGGAGGCGAAGGAGGAATCCGAGCCTGCAAAACAATCCAGTTTTTCAGATGGTTAATGCAAATTTCAGGTACTTTTTGAATAGTTTTTGTGTTAATTTTTTTTTTAATTTTTTTTTTTAAGATTTTATTTATTTGCGAGAGAGAGAATGAGAGACAGAGAGCATGAGAGAGAGGAGGGTCAGAGGGAGAAGCAGACTCCCTGCTGAGCAGGGAGCCTGACTTGGGACTCGATCCCGGGACTCCGGGATCATGACCTGAGCCGAAGGCAGTCGCTTAACCAACTGAGCCACCCAGGCGCCCCAGTTTTTGTGTTAATTTGAAGTCACTAATTCAGTTTAACAAATATTCTTAAAAACTACATATTCTCAACTGAGTTCATCAACCTTAGATGAGATTTTACAGTAAACATTATAAAATAAATTTAAAAAAATATAAAATGTTAATCCCTTTCATTGTAACCTCCTCACTCAGATTTAGTATAGTGAGCCTGAGGAAACAGAAGTAAAGCCGCCCGGAAACCCTACTAGGGAAAAAGACCAATTGGATCACTGACCTTTTCAAAGGATCTCCAAACTAATCCCATCAAAATGCAGTGCTATCAAGGACCCTCATGACAACTAAGAACAGCTAAGAATTTCAACCACATGCTTCTGGTTCAATAATCTGACTTTACAATCTCTCCTCCCAAATTTTCCCTTATCCTCACCCTCTTTTATGAAGTTCCTCTTGATCGCCTTCCCCATAGATTAAATCCCCAAGGATACCACTTTTCCTCCAACCCTCTTAAAAGAAGCCTGAATTGTTGGCTTGTTTCTCTCTGACATCCCATCCATGTGAAGACAGGAGACAGGGTATGTATATACTTGATTCCGACATAACCTGTTCCAAACAAATTTTTCTTCTTCCCCAACAAAAACCTCTCCTCCTTTGAAGCTGCTATCTTTCAAGTACCTCATCCTTACACCTTCTTAATTTCTCCATCTTCCAAATTGTCATTCTCCCTCATTAATAAGACTCCTAATATGTTACCTTTCATTTTAATCCTACGTCCATCCTAATTTCCATGACCGCAGCTTTCACATGAATGGCAAAACCCTTACTCCACCCTCTTCATTCCTTTACTTACTTGACCTCTCTCTCCAAAACATTTCCTTCCATCGCACCTGTATGCTCCATTCCTGTGGTCATGCTTTTTCCCTCCCTTTACCTTTCTCTCCCTTTACCGGAATTAGGGAGGAATCATTATCAGAAAAGAAAGACTCCAGATGATTTTGTCTAATCTCACTGTAAATATGCTAATAATTGACTCCCGGATGATCAAATCACTGGTACATTCTAGGAGGAAAACCTTTGTCTATTGGAAGACTTTTATCAGGACAAGCCGAAATCTACAGTTTATCCAGGAAAGCTTCCTGGAGAATGTCATATAAGCTATGTGACTCTGCAATTACAAAATGGATGTATTTCACAACTTGAAATGCTCCCCTTTGTGTTAGGTAACCAGCACAGCTCACTCAGGGACTTTATCTATGACTCTGGGCCAGAAGGCAGGTCTGATGGCATGAAGGAAGATGCTGAGGAGCCATGCTCTGGATCTTTTCCCATGCTTCTTGATTATTTACATGAAGCTTAATAGTAAGATCTGTAATTTTAGTGAATCTTAATTGACAAACCAATCCTTTCTGTTAGTTCAGCCAGCATCTACACTCTCTCTTAATTTCATACATTTTTCCCCCTATTAGCTTTTATCCTCCCAGCAAAATTCTGAAAGCAGTTGAGATTACAGTAGTAAAATACGATATGTGATCATAGCACACTGCATTGTATTATTAATGAAAATCTATTTTTTATTCTCTCTCTAAAGAAATCTAGATAAATCTCCATATAGTCCTGTGGCTTTAAATATCATCTATATGTTAATGAATCACAAATATTTAGCCCAGGCTCACTCCCTCCATCTTACTTGACATTTCAGAATGCTTAATTGACATCCAAATCCAGTAGGGGCTAACAAACTTCTTGATTTTTTTTGTAATCTCTTTTACTTATTTTCTATCATCTTGAGAAATAGAGCCGTCAATCACCCAGTGATTCAAGCTGCAAATGTGGAAGCCATTCTTATTTTCTGTCTTTTTCTCAAGCTCCTTCTCCCATAGCTAGTTCATCACCAATTCACGTTGACTCTACAGCCAAAATATACCTGCAATCCATTTGGTGGATTCCATCTTGACTGGCACTGTCCCAGGATAAACAACCAGTTGTAATGTTTACCACAGCAATTTACAATGATTCCAGGCTGATCTCTTGCCTCCACTCTTACTTCTTTCCAGTTCATTCTTGACACAGCACCCAGAGTAAACTCCTAAATTCTGATCACGACACCTCTCCTCCTTAGAAACCTTCAGCGGCTTTTGAACACCCTAGAATAAAACCCAACTTCCTTATTATGATTTACAGCTGTGTGTGTGACTTGGCTCCTGCCTTCTGCTCAGATCTTATCCTATAAACAATCCCTCCTTACAACACTTAGTTAAACTGGCCTGCTTTTCCTTCCTTAAGCTAGCTAAGTACATTCTGGTCTTCATTCAAGCTCTTTATGTAGTTGCCTTTTCATTCATTTGGCCTCTGATCAAACAGGCTTCTCTTTAGAAAAGTTTTCCATTCTTACCCTCTAAAGCACTCCTTCTACCAGATACCTTCCACAGCATCCTCGGACAATTTATTTAAATCATCTTTATTTATGGTTTTACCTGGTTATTGTCTCTTAACTTCCTACTGGTTATAAACTCCTTGAGTTGATCTATTTTGACTGTTTTATTCATTATTCTATCTCCAGGGTCTGGCACATATTAAACACTCAGTAAAGGTTAGCTATTATCATTGCTATTTTAAAATAAATATTTATTAATTGCTTAGAATGTTCTGGGTGCATTAGATATCTTACGTCATTCACTCTTCACAACAAACCTATGAAACACAAGTGTTTTATATACTATATATATATGTGGTGTGTATATATATATATATATGTACACATGTATACATATATGTGTTTATATATTTGTGCTTCTATATATCTTTTAACTGAATCTTTATCTATATACACATATAGATTTTTTTTTTTTTGATGGGGAAGCTGCATTTTTTTCCAGGGTTATATTCACTAATAATGATGTGGTGGAACCAGCATTTAAACCACAGGAGTCCTTGGCCAAGTTATCTCTGTTAAAATTCACATTATAATGGTTATTCTTACATCAGTTATGGTAAGAAAATAAAACAATACTGTATTTGATAGACTCTGGTAACCAAAAAATTATTAGTATTAGATCAGTTATATTCTGAGCTATAAAAAAAATGCTCTTAAAAACTCTAACCCTTTGAGTTATTCATAGTATTTATGCTAGGAGTAAAAGTTGGAATCAAGGGAAATAGAAAATATCCAGCAACTCTCTGATAAACGCATTTTCTTTTATTAGATTTCTACCTAAGAGGTTTCACAGAAACATGAAATTTTTGCTCAAATTGGATAGGTATTCAGGAATTATTTTTTGAGAGGGAAAACTTGGATCATGAAAGATTTATGAAATTACCATACATATTAATGTCCTATTTGGAAGACTATTATTACATTTAAAACATTAGATAATGATTATTTTTTTCATGGAGAATTAGGGACAATTTAGACGAATTATAACAATGGTATTTAGCTATAAGATGCTCTTGAATATTCTTATAGTATTTTTATCTTCCTGTCAATGTCTTGAATAATATTCTATGATAATGTTTGCTCACAAGTCCTATGAGGTTTTCTCTGAGAGAATAACAAAACAAAACAAAACAAACAGTCCCAATAAAAGTATGATGTATTTGATGAATATGTATTGAACTCAAACTCGTATTCCAAAGTTCATGCTAGATATTTAGTTCATAACCAAAAGGTCAAAAGAAAATTATGTTTAGAATATGACCAAGAAAAATTACAGAGAGGGTGGCAAAATCTGAACACCCATTAATTCAGCTACCATATCAGAAGATTTAAGTTCAGTTGAATAAACAAAGAACATTCCAAGGGTAAAGAACAAATATATATGGCATGGATTTTGAGAACTGTTATGGTTAAGCTTACTTTAATACTTTAAATTTCATTTTGTGTGGTTTCAAAAATAACCATCTTTACAAAAATGACTCACTCAGTTTCTATCTCTATTACATTCCTATCACAATATTATTTTATATCATTTTCACTTACTGTCTGAGCCACTAACTTCTGGCAGTCCTCTAAGCACCTACTTATTGGTGCATTCTATTTCCATGTGACAGACATTATCTTTCAACTTGATTACTATCCACTAGCATTAATCATAATAGGCAGAAAATTGTCACCCATAGCCCTTGGGCTTCTCCACATTTTCTATTTTACTAGCTAGAACCTAACCTCTCCGAGCCTCGGTGACACACTTACAAATCTGGGCTAATCCCAGTCAAGAAGATTTGGAATGATAACTAAATTGAGGTAATGTTTATAAGCATGCTTTAAAAAAGATAGCATGTCATGTGAACATAAGGTATTATTACTGACCTGATTTCACCAACCTCTCTATCCATTCCATTTATTGAGCAACTTGAATTAGAAGCAAAAGATATTAAATGATTATTCCATACTTAAATTTTGCCTCTATTGCTTGGGCAATTATGCCTTATTTTGCCAGAAGTGCTTAAGGGCAGAAAAGTATATGTACAACAAAGAGCATTACATGAAGATCAAATGAGTGTCTAAGAATTTCTGGGAGCACTAACATTTTGGGGCACCTGGGTGGCTCAGTTGTTGAGCATCTGCCTTCGGCTCCGGTCATGATCCCGGGGCCCCCGCATCAGGCTCTCTGCTCGGCAGGAAGCCTGCTTCTCCCTCTCCCACTCCCCCTGCTTGTGTTCCC
>NC_058414.1:26384223-26406610 GCF_002201575.2 Neomonachus schauinslandi | reverse complement strand
AAAAAAAATGAAAAATTAGGGGCGCCTGGGTGGCTCAGTCGTTAAGCGTCTGCCTTCGACTCAGGTCATGATTCCAGGTCCTGGGATCGAGCCCCACATCGGGCTTCCTGCTCAGCAGGAAGCCTGCTTCTCCCTCTCCCACTCCCCCTGCTTGTGTTCCCTCTCTCGCTGTGTCTCTCTCTGTCAAATAAATAAATAAAATCTTTAAAAAAAAATTAAAAATTAAATTAAACTAAAAAAAGACAACACATAGAGTGTTCTTACTGACTGTTCTAGGAGGAGTCCCAAAGTATAAATTCTGTCATTACCAACTGCTGTGGTTGGCAAAGCCTTTAAGGGGAAATGATGAAGCAAGATACTTTGGTTGGGTACAATTATCGATTAAAATATTAAAGCCCTTGTTTAGATCCAGTACTCGCCAAAATCAATGTGAAAATAATTTTATTCCCAATTCAAAGATTACAGTGTTCCAACTAGAAGTTATACTTCTCATTGTAAATAACAGATTAAATACACACACATGGGGCTCCTGGGTGGCTCAGTCGGTTAAGTGTCTGACTCTCGGTTTTGGTTCCCATCTTGATCTCAGGGTTGTGAGTTCAAGCCCTGTGTTGGGCTCCACAAAACACAGACACACACAGACATACACAGACACACACACACACACATTAATGTGAGAGTTTGGTTGCAATGAGTTAACCTCCAAACCTAACCACTTGGCAGAATTTAAGTTTTAGAAGTCTATACAAACTGAGGACCAGGCCTGGACTTAGTGACAAACAATGCTTTTCTGAGAAACAGACTAAATTATATAATGTATAGAGTATACAGAGAGCATAATATGACATAGACACACATAATAATATAGAGTACAGCATTCATCTTTACTCCAATTTTAGGTAAAGGTCTTTGCAAAAACTTACTTTGTACTCCAAACTTGGACCTTGAGCATTTTAATATGACTATTACTATTACAATTAAGTATAATAATTTAATTCAAGCAACATTTATATCAGTAGATTGGCACTGACCTAAGTGCTAGAAATAAAATGGTAAACAAAACAGTGAAATAATAACTCCATTCAGCCCTGAAATTGGCATTCAATTATTGAGGTGCTACTCTGTGCAGAGTAGCAAACTTACCATTTTACAACCTGTAAGAAGACACCAGGGAATTTAGGACAATTCTAAATGTGTGTATAAGTTGAATGGTCAGCAGAAATCTAAATATCATGAAAATTTCTTTTTAATCTGTTATTGTTGGAAAAAATGATTTACTGATCTTTTAAATCATTTTTTTTAACTTGAAGGATATTGAATTTATAAGCACTCAATTTAGTCCTTAATTAGAGCTACCTCATACAGCACAACAGTTCTTCCTCAGTAACTCCAGGGTAGTTAAGTGCAGTAAGTACTTGGGAGTTCCTGTAGATGTAATGGTTCCCACTATTGCTCTTGTTGGAGCCATTTATATACCATCATTCCAGTGATTAATTGCCCTTACCTCCTTTTTATTTGTTTAAGAAATGTTTGCCCAACTGTTCAAATACACTATAAGCTATAACTGGAACATGGCGGGCTCATAAATTACTTACTCTCTTTCTTTCTCCAACTAAACTAGTGATTATATCAGTGGGCTAATTCAAATATTCCAATATGCCTGACTGTTGCCATTTCACAAATGGGAGTAGATAAAATAATGCCCAAGGAATGATCTTTGAGCTTTTTCACAGACTTTGAGCTTCTCTGCAACTTTATACTCAAGATGAACCTGAAAAGAACTATGATAGGACTTTCTGTCTCCCTGCACACAGGCAAGACAATGTGCTAGAACAGCTCTCTGTCCATGTAGGAGTCTGAGATCAGTGAGTGAGTGTGGCACAAAATACGACCTGTATTCTTGTATAGATATTTCCTTGTACATGTAAAGTAGAGAACTCAGATTCAACCAGTCTCAGCCAGCCTCCTGCCTCCAGTAATTTGATCTACTCACTGCAAGAATCTCTCAGATCTTTTATGATCCAGGGATCTGCTTTGCTCAAGCTAAAGCTACTGTCTAATATCACATTTCTGTAATTCTTGTTTACTATCACTCATTAATGCTTAAAATCCTAGTATTTTTCCTGTCTTCTACTCTCTGGCTCATGCTTTCTTGATGGGAACTCTCTCCTCTCAACCATGAGTCTATGGATGTGTCTTCAACTAGAACCATGTTTTCCCCTCTTGTCACCACAGGGTACATGTTCCTCCATTTGAAGACCAACTGGCCCATGTATGTCCAGGATCTCACTTCTTTTCACATGTAAATAATTATCCTTTTTCTTTTAGCCTATCTAATACCCTTTAAAGTAATCTGTAATTTTTAGTCTGACTGCTTTATTTTCTATTTTTTTCATTTTCTTTGTGATGTACCTAGGTATAGAATTCCTTTATTTATTTAGATTCACATTTTTTGTCTGCCTGATTTTAAAGTCTATCATCATTTTTAAAAAACTCTAAACAACTATCATTTTAAATATTGTCCCATTCCATTCTCTCTTCTCTCCTTCTGAGATCCTGAGTAAACTATGTTATTCTTTCTTACCATATCCTCTGTCACTTCTCTGTTCTGTATTTTCTTTTTTCTTTTTTTTTGTCTCTGTAACTACACTGTGAATATTTTCTTTTGACATAAATTCTAGTTCATTAATTTTCTCTTGAGCTTTGTCTAATCTACAATTAAACGGATTTCTTAATTTTTAAATTTTCTTTATTGTCATTTATTTTCATTCCTATAAGGTTTTTTTGGTTTGTTTTTAATAATTTCATCACTTTTATTACTTTCCTGTTTTGAGCAAGTATCTTTGAGCCTGTGTGTTGCTTCTTTAAATATATTTGGCATGATAGTTTTATAGTTTGAATGTGATCATACCAATATGTTAAGGCTTTGAAGAGCAGTTTCTGCCACTGCTGATATTACTGTTTTTGCTATTTCTCTCTCCTGAAATCTACTTATGTTTTGTGCCTAGTTATCTTTGGATTTGTTGTTTGTTGTACTTAATCATTTAAAGAAATAATTTAAAGCCTTTAATACAGTAAATAAAATACTTCCCTTATTTGCTTCTGCTATGTACGTGAGGTTCTGATCAGTTTAAGACCACCTTACACTATGATAAAATCCACAAATTTTCTAGACATCCCAGGAGATTTTAACAGACTGTAATTTTGTGTTATCTGTTCCACATCTGGTTCACTCTCTCCTTTAGGGTACCATATTTCTAAGACATTCTCTTTTCAGACCTACACTATCCAATATGGTTGTCTTGAGGTCCTTCTGGTTTGCTTAAATATGGATATAAGTGACCTACTTAATATTACAATGCTTACTTTATATTACTAAGCCATACAAAGCAGCTAATTTTTTAACTAAACATGAAATTATTTCTGTCTAATTCAAATAATACTCAGTTCCATCTAAAGAGAGAATTTTAATGTCATATTTAAAAATCAAACAATAAACTCTCATCTTAAATCCTACTGACGACACACATCCTTATAAATGTCCTTTATGTTTTTAATCCATTTACTAAATCTAAATAGCCATCTGTCTGCATTTTTATTAAAAAAAAAATAGAACATGCAACGACATGGATGGAACTGGAGGGTGTTATGCTGAGTGAAATAAGTCAATCAGAGAAAGCCATGTATCATATGACCTCACTGATATGAGGAATTCTTAATCTCAGGCAACAAACTGAGGGTTGCTGGAGTGGGGGGTGGGGTGGGAGGGAGGGGGTGGCTGGGTGATAGACACTGGGGAGGGTATGTGCTCTGGTAAGCGCTGTGAATTGTGCAAGACTGTTGAATCTCAGATCCGTGCCTCTGAAACAAATAATGCAATATATGCTAAGAAAAAAAGAAGATAGGATGAGGGGAAGAATGAAGGGGGGGAAATCGGAGGGGGAGACGAACCATGAGAGACGATGGACTCTGAAAAACAAACTGAGGGTTCCAGAGGGGAGGGAGGTGGGAGGATGGGTTCGCCTGGTGAAAAAAAAAAATAGAACATGATAGGCATAGCACAAAGTCTTTGGAACTGGAAACATTGCCTACTGTTCTGAGGCATATGCCTCCTGGGAGTATTCTGTGATCCTGGTTTCAATTATAATTTTAAAAATCAGAGAAAAAAGTAAGTATAAATACTAAAATATATTTTTCTTTGAAACAATCTATATCCTTGACACAATTTAACAGTGAACAGCAACAAGGTGTTTTATCTAGCCTTCAACTTTAAGGTATGATTTCTAAAATAGGCTCCTGGAGAGCAGATAGATGGGAGAAAAGAAAGGATGCTGATTTCAGAAGAATGAGAAGCTAATAAGGAGGAGGATGTCAGATCCATGAGGATGCACCAGGAATCACTGTTGTATCTGCCCCCCATCTAGAACCTGATCCTATCATATTTCCATAAAGAAGGTGAAGATTTTGGGGTGCCTGGCTGGCTCAGCCAGTAAAGCATGCAACTCTTGATCTTAGGGTCATGAGTTTGAGCCCCACGTTGGGTGTAGAAATAACTTTAAAAAAAAAATACATTGAAGATGAAGATTCCAAGATAAGATCTGACCAGGACTAAGTAACATGATTAAATTCATCCTCTTATGGGGCCCCTGGGTGGCTCAGTCAGTTAAGCATCCGACTCTTAATTTCGCCTCAGGTCATGACCTCAGGGCTGTGAGATTGAGCCCTGCATCAGGCTTTGCACTGTGCATCAAGCCCGCTTCTCTCCCTCTGTCTCTCTAAACCTCACTCGTGCTCTATCTCTCTCTCTCAAAAATAAAATAAAATAAAATAAAATAAAAAATTCATCCTCTTACAGGTCAGGTCTGTAATAAAGTACACAAGAGTGTCCTAAGGTCTTGTTATTCAAAGTGTGGTCCATAGCTGTTAGTACTTAGAAATACAGTGTCTTGGGCTCCACTCTAGACCTGCTGATAAAGAATCTGCACATGAACAAGAGCGCCCAGTTGAATAATGGCCAAAATAAAGTTTTAGAGTAGTGGTTTAAGGAAATTCAAAATTACCTAGTGAAGCTTTTAACATAAATGCTACATTAATAAAGATTATTTTAGTTTAAATAGCAAAAACACTTCACTTAGCTTAATCCTAGTTATTTTATGATATGTTAGAAAAATTACAAATAGATAAGACGTTTAATTGCTTTTGAAAGGTATACAAAAGAAATTGTGATTGTCAGGCCTTGCAAGCTCATAAAGAGATTTCAGAGATGTTTACAAGGCAGACAGCTGGACAAAAGCAAAGAGAGGAAATAAATAACTATTAGCACAGTCCTGCCTTCAGGGGTATGTCGTACTTTTCAAAAAGTTAGGCTACAATCTGTTGATCTGCTAATTCTGCTCCCTGCGGATTTTTCTTTCCTTCTTTTTTTTTTTTTTGAGATTTTATTTATTTATTTGTTTGTTTGTTTGTTTGTTTGTTTATTTTTAACAGAGAGGGGGAGAGAACACAAGCAGGGGGAATGGCAGGCAGAGGGAGAGGGAGAAAGCAGGCTCCCTGCTGAGCAGAGAATCCAAAGTGGGGCTCCATCCCAGGACCCTGGGATCATGACCTGAGCCGAAGGCAGATGCTTAACCAACTGAGCCACCCAGGCACCCCTCCCTGGGGAGTTTTCATAATAAAAAGATCCAAAGGAAGAAACATGTCATATGTATGAAAATAGACATCACAGATTTTTCTTTGAACATACCAAATGAAGACCAATAATCTGAGAAGTAAAGAAGCATTAAATTATAAGATGTTGATACAAAATTAGAGGTAGAGAAACAGAAAATGTTTATGACTGGTATCAAGAAAAAAGAAATCAGACTGCAAATCTTGGTATTACTATACTTATATAAATGCATTCCTATGAATGAGGGCTAGAGGAGCATTTAGAAAAATGTAAATTGATTTGCTAGTGTCAGGAGATGGTAGTACTTTTCCACTTGTAATAGTAAAATTTGCAAGCTAGAAGGCTAACTTGTGGAATGGCAAAGAAAAGGCTCCAAAAATCTATTCTTCCACAGAAACAGTGAGAACATGCAAAATAAACATTTTCAGAATACTCAAAGTTAACTAAAGTTATGCAACAAGCTGAGAAACATTTATTCAAGAAAGAGAGTTGGATTTTAGTATGAACAGAGCCTTACAGCATTTAATGTGCCCTAATCCCCTCCTTTCTCCCCTGCTCTGCAGTAGCCTTGAAAAACGAAAGGTTCACAACTACAACAACTATGAAAAACAGCAGCCTGGCAGGCTCTAAAAAATCAGACTGGTTTGGAACGTTCTAAAAGCCCCATCCCCAAAGAACTGTCACTCTTTGACCTACCTGGCAGCTTGCTAAATAGCCTCAGGGCTAGTTTTTATTTGATTCAACTCAGAGGTCCATCTGCTGAACAGCACTAACCCCAGGACATTAGTAGAAAACAACCAATGGCAATTGTTTAACATTGGAACTACCTGAAATAGCATTTCCAGTTGGGGCTAATAACGTGCTGACCAAAAAAAACTTAAAAAGAAAAACAGATCTTGGAGGTCTGTAGGGCACTGTGAAAAACTCTGATATATTCCTGGGAATTTCAAAGTCCACATGCATATGTAGGGCTGTGTTTCTGACCACAAAATATCTAAGAAGGCTACTATCTGTCACTTCTGGCTGTCCTCGAGGTTCTGCGCAAGCTGGAAGGGAGAGCTACGCAGAGTTTTAAATTGTCTGCTGGAGCACTGGAAACATACCTATACACACAAGCAGCTCTTTGGCAAAAGCTGAGGGACTTACTCATTCAAAGCATTTGAAGGAACCTCTGTTCAGCCATTACCTGAATACTAAGGTAACAGAGCAGGGATGTCAATGACCACACATAACAAAGAATATAGACTTTGAAGTATTAGTTCAGGGAATTCACTAAGTAAACAGAAATAACAACAGCAAAATAACAGGCCTTAGTCAGGATGGAGGGATCTAATTTCCAGAGTTGGCACATTACATTATTTAAATACCCAGTTCTTTTAAAAAAAATAACATGAAGAGACATGTAAAGAATCAAGAAAGTATGGTCTATACACAGGGGAAAAAGCAGCCAATAGAAACTGTCCCTGAGGAAGCCCAGATGTTGGGCTTTCTAGACAAAGACTTTAAGTCAGCTGGTATAAGTATGTTCACAGAACACAAGACAAGTCATAGAAAATGCATTTTAATATACTTATCTGCAGAAAGTACAACATTAATTAGACAAGCTTTGGCATTTTAGGGAATTTTTAAGTTAAAAATATTTAACATACTAGACATGAAAAATGTGTAAGAGTGTAAGAAAACAATATTCTTCTTTCAAATAATTAAGGTATTTCTTCTTATTTGATGGACATCATTACTGTATTCTAGTAAAGATTTTTAAAATAGCATTTAGCCTATGACATCTTAAATTGTCAATGGGATATTCTCAAATAATGAGGGTTTTTGGAAATCGAGTCCTTTGGGTTATTGGAGAAAGAATCTGTATAGAACAAGGATACGCAAACAGCAAGAGACAAAAACTGATAGAAGCGTTCGGAAAAGGTTTAGCAGAATATGACGGCTCCAGAAGAGAAATTCAAATTAACCATAACCAAAGCGGTGCTCCGATCCACACCTAGTCAAAGGGTCTTACTGATTCCTCTGTGAGAATGAACTGAGACTTGATATCAGACACCCATTCTATATTATGCGTACTTTATGGTTTATAATGAAATTTGTAGTAATCATTTAATAAATTCTATATGTTCAATAGTTTATTATTTTCATAAATTGTTTTAATGAAAACTTGGATTAAAAAAATTCCTTCCTGGTATTGCTATAAAAACATCTGTATAGCTGATAAAATTCACCTACAAGTGCTAGTTAGCATTTTGAAAAAGAGACTAGCCAAAACCAAGTAATTCGCATTGTAAGCAAATGGTTTATTTCTAGGCTAGAAAATTCATGAAGATAAGGAGATTTGTATTCACTACTGAATCCTGAATACCTTGCCTAGAAACTGTCTGGAATACATGCTATCTTTGTTATAAAAGTACATACATGCATGAATGAATGAATGATTGATAAATCACATGGTCATAATCAGATGTATTTTATAAAAACTAAAGATCATATTGGAGTTACTCAACATCAGCTAAACATGAACATCTAGACATGGAACAGGATGCATGTAAAGTAGATAATTTTATTACTGGTGATGTCAAGCAGAATATAGATGGCCACTTGTCAGTTTGCTCTAAGAAAGGATTCTGGTTAAGAGAAAGAAATTTAGCTTCTTTTTCCAGATGATGAGTCAAAGATTCTATTATATCTATACAGAAGGGTTGTTTTCCCTAATTTACAAGCACTCATTGTTATGCAAATAAGGTAAATTTGGCCTAGATATTAACACATAGTGGTATCTTCAACCACTTAAGGAAGGTTTGAAAAGAAATAGAATAGTTGGGTATAGTTAATGGGGAAATTACATAATAAATGAAAAAGTACATTTGTATAATTTTTCTTCAAATTAAATATGGGTGGACCTACTAGAAGGGCTCAAATTTTAAAAAGTGACAACAAATGTTGACAAGATTGGGAATAACACAAATTCATACATTGTTGGTGCAGTGTTAAATGGGATAACTACTTTAAAAATTATCTGGCTGTTTCTTTTTTTAAAAAAAGAAAGATTTTATTTATTTGGGAGAGAGTGAGAGCACAGAGAGAGAGGGAGAGGGAGAAGCAGACTCCCTGCTGAGCAGGGAGCTGGATGTGGGGCTCGATCCCAGGACCCCGAGGTCATGACCAGAGCTGAAGGCAGATGACGCTTAACCAACTGAGCCACCCAGGCACCCCTATCTGGCTATTTCTTATAAAATTAACCTAGATGTAAGTTATGATCCAGAAACAAAAGCATATATTCACAAGAAGTCACATAAGAATATTCATAGCTTTATTCATAATAACAAAAAACTGGACACATTCCAGGTATCCATCATTAGGAGACCCATGGATTGTGCCATATCCATACAATGGAATATAAAATACTCAACAATGAATGACTAATACACAATATGAATGAATCTCAAAAGCATTATGCTCAGTAATTTTTTTAAAAAGACCTAGACAAAGGGCACATACATAATTCTATTTATATGAAGAACACATGAATAATTCCATTTATGTGAAGTTCTGGGTCAGGCCATTCAGGAAAAATCAGAATGTCCTTTAACTCTGGAAGCAAGAGGGTATACCCAGGCATGATTGGAAAGGGACATCAGAAACTTTCAGAGAACTTTAGTGCTATTACATTTAAGATTGCATATTTCATTGTATGTAAACAAGAATTAGGTTCTAGCTAATGATATGCATAGGTACATGCTAAAAAGCAAGTATAATAAAATGTTAATTATAAATCTAATTGGTAAGTATTTGGGTGTTCAATTCACACTTCTTTCAATTTTTCTTCTGAAGATTTTCATGTTAGAAAAATACGGATGGAGGGAGAATTTGAATCTAATAATTCAAAGAAGTTAAAATGAGGACAAAGAATGCAAATGTATAAATATGGAAAACTTAAGTTGTAAAATTAAACTCAGAATATAAAGGCTGTGTGGCTTTCCTTCTGCTAGCTCTTTTCAAGAAATACAAAAATGAATGTGAAAACCTAACTAAAGTCAAGTGGGTCTTCAGTGATAACATGATAGACTTTTTTAAAGTCTCAGGTTGATATGATAGTTACATGAAATTTATCATGATAATGAAACAGAGGAGGCAGTATAAAAGAAGATCCCAAGATAGGTCTTTTCTCCTTTTTTAATATACTTGACATATAACATGTAAATTTAAGGTATATAACATGTAGCTTTGATACATTTGGGTATTGTAATATGATTGCCATAGTAGGGGTAGTTAGATCTCTCCCTGTGCTGCTCCTCCACATTCCAACTTATCATTTCTTTATTGTGGTGGTAATAATTGAGATCTAGAGTCTTAGCAAGTTTGATGTTTATAATACAGTATTTTTTTTTTTTAAGATTTTATTTATTTGACAGAGAGAGACACAGCGAGAGGGAACACAAGCAGAGGGAGGGGAGAGGGAGAAGCAAGCTTCCCGCTGAGCAGGGAGCCCGATGATTCTCGGTTTCTGTTCAGGTCATGATCTCCCGGTAATGAGATCGAGCCCTACTGTGGGCTCTGCGCTCAGTTGACTTGGGATTCTCTCCCTCTCCCTGTGCTGCTCCTCTTGAGCCCTCGCACTCTGTCTCTCTCTCTCTCTGAATAAATAAATAAAATCTTAAAAAAAAAAAAAAAAGACAGCCAGAAGGCAAATACCAAGAATAAAAGAACAAAGAATAAAAGAACAAGGCAATTTATTAACGCGAAAGTACACTCTCAGGGTGGGAGAGCAGGCCGTTTCCCTGAGGTGGAACCCGCCCCCAAGCTGTTTTGGGATTGGATATTACTGGGTCTCTCTGGACTGGGAGGAGCTGTGATGTCCAATCAGGTGGTCTCTAATGGAGGCTGCTTTCAACCATTTAGAGAACTTCTCCCACAGGTTGGGTAGGGGAGGTTTTGACCATAAAAGGTTTGTCATGGAACCTTCATGGCAGCCTTTCTCCAGGGAAGTTGGGGGTGGGGGGGCTGTGGGCGGAGTAACCATAATGCAAATACATTCCAATGAGTCTAGGGGTAACCCTGGGGCCAGAGGTGGAAAAGAAGAGCACAGCCTTGCACTTGTGTTTCTTGGTCTGTTAGCCTCAAGGTCTAGGGCCTCTGCCTCAGGGCATTCCTTCTACTGCTCTCCACTGCTCAGACCTAGCTTCTATCTAACAGTTGAACAGATCAAAGAACATTTTACCCTAAGACCAATGTGTACTCTAGAGAGGCTGTGTTGCTAGCTCAGGCTGAGAGCGGGTCAAAATTCAGGAGCCTGGAAGGAGAGAAGTTTAAACAAAGTTTAATTAGCAATCATTTGGTTCCCCTTCATCAGTGGAGACAGCAGTTTAATCCTTTATGAGGCAAAAAAAATGAGAATTGGAAGGTCTGTGTCCTACCTAAATCCTATAGGGAAGCACAGTTATCTCTAGTAAGCCATCTCCTGGACATAAAGGGTACGGGATTTCTTTTACCAAGGTTGTTTTTCAGTATTAAAAGGCTCCAATAAATTTCAACATTGTCATACTTTAAACATTCATTAGTATGACTACCTGACATATGTGTATCTCACCCATTAAATTATGTTACAGAAAACATGGGCTAAGTCTATTTTTGCTGCACACATCATAATCTCAGAGTCAAGCATTCTGGGTGTTAACTAGCTTACAAAAGAAAGAATGAGCAAATGGATTCAGAATAGTTAATAGAAACTTTATACCTCAGTTTTCACATCCATTAAATGGAGCATTTAGATAATTATATTCCTATTCTGAAATATTTTAGTTTCATAAAACAAGATATTTACATAAACACATAATATATGGATAAAATTGATCTACCCTAGCTTTTAGCTGTTAAGGGCAAGATGGCATTTCATTCAGTATTTTATCTTGTGCATTTGAAGTTTTGTTGAAGTATAATTCATAGAGTGAATAATGGCAAAATAGAGACTTTACTTTTTGAAAATGTTTAATTGTCTTTGTCCTTCATCTTCCTGAAAAACAGAATACCATTATCAGCTTTGTGATTGCACCCCACCATGGCTGATGACTCTCATAACTTAAGAAATCAGCCAATCCAAAGACTTGCCCTGCTTCTAATATCCTGCGCTAAGAACTCCAGAGCTCAGTGCATAAGCAGTAAAAATCTTCCTCTTACTTCCCCTAATGAATTGCCATTTTGGAATTGTCAGTGTGATGTGTTCTTCCTTGAGGCAGTGAGTCATTAAAACTCAGTTTGTTTATATAAAAACAGCTTACTTTATTCAAGAGGGCTTTTGCAAATCATCGGTCAGATGAAACTGGAAGAAACTTGACCTCCTTTAAGAAAAGGAAACATTTGGAAAAACCGCTCCTTCCAAAACACATCTTTTCGGGGTAGGACCAGGTGGGGAATTCTCATTTAGGAAAATAGGGTCTAAGTTATAAGCAAAATGGGAATCTCATATCTCCTGTAGACCAATGGAGGGTTTCAGTGGGGAAATCTCAAAATCTAAGATACGACTACTCTTATAGGTACTCCAGGGAAAAGTTAACGGTAATTGGAGAATCTGAGAAACCCAGGGTCATTGCTCTCCTTTCCAAGGTACTTTAATATCAAACGTCCCACTCCTCAGCAGAGAAACTTAACCCAGTGCAATTTAGGAGAACTTTAAAACACAGGAGGGAAGCTGAAACTCAGTAATTTTAGTGGGGGAGTGAAAGGGTACTTTGGAAATAGTTGTGATTTTAAAAAGACCTGTGATCTTAGGGTATATCTTTAAGGACGGCAAGGATCCCACCTGTGAGACCCTCAAGACTTTAAAGCCGTGCCTCTCAGTATAATGTGCATATAAATTACTTAGTGATCATGTTAAAATGCAGATTCTTATCCACTGAGTCTTGAGTAAAACCTGAGATTTTCCATTTCTGATAAGCTTCCAAGTGATGCTCACACTATCGGTCCTTGGTCCCCACTATGAGTAGCAAAGGTCGCGTGGAATGTTTGCAAGTCACCCCCTAAAGACAGTGATGTTCATCAGTAGCAGGAAATGGTACCAGGAACTGTAGGCCGCTGATCATCAACCAACTGTTTAGGTTTCATCTGGATTTATACAAGGAAGGATCTTTACAAAGTTTCTTCAGTGAGACTAAGATTTCTAGACCTCGCATACATCACACAGGCACGTTTAAGGGTTTTTTCCAGATGTGTATTAAAATTGAAATTTATTTTGTATCCTTTAACTCTCAAAGTTTTTTTTTTTTTTTAATAGATAAAAATACTCTCTTGCTTACAATTTTAAACTTGGTGAGGAAAAAAAGGTCCCTGTTTATTAAGTCAGGACTTTGTCAATCTTTTAATTTAGTGTTGTCAATCTTTTCTGGTGCCTACTTGCTAATCCCCCTATAGGCTTGAGGCTAGAGTTGTGACTAACTATTTAACACGGAATGATGAAGAAGTGAAAGACATCCTGTTCCCCTGAAGCAGAATGTAAATTCATTCCTAATGGAAATCATGGCTTTCAATCTCACAGTGCCTGAGTGAATTCATAAAACATCTCCAGCATGTCAATATTTGAACCAATTTAGGAGGTATTTCTCACAATGACCCATCTATTTATCAGAAACATAGATTTAATTTTTTGTGTGGAATTTTTAATGTTTTTAATTTAATCTTTTGGGTTTTTTATAACACATCTTTATACATTTTATTAAAAAACGCTTTAGAAATAGGGCATTCATTTAACTGTCTACTAATTTTCAGAAGGTTCTGTAGAGAGTTCAATTGCTGTATAGAACTAAGCATAATAAACAAAAAATACACGTACCAGTTCAGCTCTCCCTAAACCCAAAGCTAAAGCATATGTTTTTCCTAAACAAAACAAGAATAAGCTTTTTATTAAACCTCCATCTCCCTATGCAGGAGCAGAGGGCTTACTTTATTTATATTCAGTTGAGTCGCAGATGATAACCAGTTCCCCAAACTTTGCATTCCATGCCCAGAATTTCTGTGGAACTCTTAGGCTGGAATTTCATTTACCTGATAGAAAAATTCACTAGAGACCCTCTAAAAAACTAACTTATCTTCTTAAATAATTTTTTAAAATTATTAGTATTATTTGTTTCCAAATAATGATTCCGGAGGATACATACATAGTTAAGACAATTTTTACTAAATATTTGATTTTATAATTTTAAATCATTCTCTTTATTGAGTTCACTTACTTACAGTTACAGTGTAAGGATTTTTTTAGATTATTAACTATACTTTGAAGACATATCTGATAATGTTCATATAGTGTGCCATTACATGGATGTTTTGTATTTAGGTTGGATGTTTATGATTTTTTTTCTAATTTTCCACTAAATCTTAGCGATAAGTTTTTTCTGCTTGACTCTGTGGTTCCTTCAAGGAGACATTTATGTGTGTTTTGCTTTTCTTTATTCTTCTACTCAATTTTCTATTCCTCAGTTAGTTGTTACCTTGTGGTTTGTTTTTTTTTTTTAAGATTTTATTTATTTATTCATCAGAGAGAGCACACAAGCAGGGGGAATGGCAGGCAGAGGGAGAAGCAGGCTCCCTGCTGAGCCAGGAGCCCAAAGCGGGGCTCGATTCCAGGACCCTGAGATCATGACCTGAGCCGAAGGCAGACGCTTAACCCACTGAGCCACCCAGTTGTTGCCTTAAAAACATTATTTCACTCACTTAATTATCTTCTAATGCAGTGAAATTTACTGTTTTGAACATCTGGTTTTAGAGTTATTGTCTTTTGTTTTTGTTTCTGATTTTTTTTTAGCAATTGGAGACTTCCTTCTTATTCTGTCCATGTATTTTAGAAGGCAGAAAAGATAACTTTATTACTGTGCCCTTTTTTTGTTTGTTTCAAGGACAGACTACATCTGATGTATTTAAAAGATACATGGAGCTCTCCATTTTTATTCTAATTACCCTTTTTAATGATGTTTAATGTTGTCACTTACAGTGAGGCCATAAAAGAGTATGCATGGAGGATACAGACGTTAATGACTGCTTCAATAGAGTATAGTTTGGGGAATGTGCAGTATTGCAGACAGGAATATCCCCCTCACCCCTCCAAAGGGATTTTCAATGCAGCAGTGCTCAGAGGAACTGCATCTATGATTTCGCTGAGTTTACCTCAAAGACATTTTCTGTTTTATCCTTTCTTTATTTGCCAGGCAGCCTTCAAGCAACAAATTTACATGAGAAAACCATAGTGTACTGACTTTTAATTAAAACTTCACAACCAAAATGCATTGGGATTTAACTTAAATATTTAATTGAAACACAACTTTAAAATGAAGATAAGGAAGAAGGAAGATGACACTAAGTTATTGCATGACACTCTGATTTAACCATGACAAGTACACTGATGGGTCACTGTACAGGGGGCTGTCCTCACCTATGGACCGCTGATGTTTTCTTGCGAATGAGTAGCCCCTCCCCTGGATTTTGCAGGTACTAAAATTCAAGTCAACCGACATTGAAATCAGGATCCCCTCATTCTCTCCTCTCTTCTTTGTGATGAAGGACACCGACATCCATCTCGTTGTCAAAGCCTGAAATCCCTATTTCTCCTATTCCTTTCTTCTCCTTAATAACCCAGTGTCCTTTATGAAGATGCTTACACAGGAACAGTGCTCATTGGCTGGGTAATCAGAGTTTCTTTTTCTACGGTTTGAGCAAGGAATTTGTGATTTTAGAAGAACACCAAAGTAGTGGAGTCAAATCAGTTCCAGAACCCAATAGCAGAGATTAATGAACTCTTATGGCACAGAGGGCAACAAGATCATGTAAGAGCCAGAGTTGCATTGAATTCAGAATATTGTTGCAATATTCTATGAGGTATGGCTATAGCAATTCTTGCCTGTACCCTGAAAGTTGGATGTGTGTGTTTTTTCTCAGTCCCAATGAACTTGGCCACCAAATACAATTCCTGTTCGTAATATTCCCACATTACTTAAGGAAACCTGAGCAAGCCTCTCCTGCTAACAGCCAGCATGTAGATGATCCTAAACTATCTTATCAAAGGGATATTGATAGACAGCAGTATCAAATGGGCATTAATGGTTAAAAGTATGGATTTTGGATTGAGTCCTGGTTCTGCCACTTACCAGCTGTGTGGCCTTAGGCATATCACTTAACCTCTCTATACTTCAATTTACTTATGTGTAAAATGATAATATGGCTTAGCTCATAAGAATTCCCACTTTATATGATGGGACCTTTTTTCCTTTGGGTTTTTCTTTTGACTTATAATATTAAATTGTATTATGAATAGTTGATTTTTATATGCATTGCATATATTTTGGGAGATATATTTGTACATTAATTTTATTTTACTCCTGGCCTTGTCTGTAGATAAGAAATATTCTGGTCACTTGACATACTATTGCAATGTCAGTCCAAGAAATTATTATGTACCAGTGTAATGACCTTAAAACGAGTAAGACTGTTTTGTATTCACTTCCTAAATTCCATGGTTTATTTTTCTAAATGTAGATTTCGAAGATGATAGGTACTTGCAGGAGGACCACACCCAGCACAATCCATGGCATGAAAAAGAGATATTGTGTGTCATTTTTTTCAAAGATCATTTATACATTTTTTTCTTCTATATTAAAGCAATAATACAGTGACATGTTCAAGTTTGGTGTAATAAGGGCTAAAGTTTATTGTCCACTTTCACTTAAAAGATGAACTGTAATTCCTCATTTGGTCATGTCATTAATGAGCTTGTAACTGCTTGCTAAAAATAAATCTCATTCCATTCAGTGACATGCTGCAGCCAGCTCATAATGACTATTGCAAAAACCAGAATTGAAGTTTTAGGAATTTGTAAGCCAGTTAACATCACACTGGTGACTTGAAATTGAAAATGGTGGGAATATTTACACCAAGGAAATCAATAAATGCCACAAATCAGGGCTTTTTTTTCTTCTTTTTTTTTTCAGAGAACTGGCTTTTGAACACTTACTAGCACACCATTGATACCATTCTTCTATCATCTCATGTTTCCCCCATTTTGAAACAGAATGACTCTTTCAAACCACAAATTAATCCACTCAAACATTTGGCTGTGTTCCACAGCAACTGTAAATAGATTTATGAGAGAAGCCCGGCATCTTCTGTCCTTTGTAAAAAACAAGAACATAAATCCTGTCTGTACAAAATACAGGCAGAGTAAAGAATGTTGCCCTGTCTTCCTTATCCCATCTGCCATCATAGGTAAAATTTCAACTAAATCTTTAGAAAAATCTGAATAGAATATTTATAAAGCCTTATATTTACAGGTTGTACTCCGCAACTTCAGTTTCAGAAAGAGTAGATTTTTATCCAAGAAAACACAAGAATGCTGTCTAAAGGAATATGCATAGAGATCACAGAGAACTTTTTAAATTTTGGCAAATATGCACATCACAAAAGATTATCTTCTCATCTCTTTCAGACCGCTTTTGAGAGAATTGTTAGTTCATCATCTTCTGGTAGTGATAGTTGGGTGTTCAGAGAGAAACCTAGACCTACTCCCCTTTATTTTTTGTTTGATGGGGAGAATTCCCATTAATAAAAAATAAACATAACAGGTAGAGATAAATGCACTTCCTGTAACATTCTAACATGTCCTCTCTATTGAGAGAATCCTCAAAAATATCCTTCCCAAATGCAAAGTAAGAGACGGACTTGGTATGTTAGACATGTGCTCTTCTTTCTTGGGTAAATAGATGGTAATTGAATTACTCAGTTATATGTTAAGTGTACGTTTAGCTCTCTAAAAGACTGCAGAACTATTTTCCAGAGTGGCTTGCGGTTTTTGTACTCCCACAAGCAGTATATGAGACTTCTGGTTAGTCCCTGTCCTCACCCACACTTGGTATTGTCTCATTTTTTAAGTTTTAACATCTGGTGAATCTGTGGTAATATCTCTGTGTAGTTTTAATTTGTATTTCCCTGATGACTAGTGATGTTGAGCATCTTTTCTTGTGCTTATTGTTTGTCTTCCCTTTTGCCCCAATTTTTTTTTCCCTACATGTACCTATCATGTGTTAGTAGATAAGCCACCTTCGGATACAAAGCAGATTAAACTCACTGGATTGTTTTGACCAAAAAGGCACTTTATTCAAAGAATACCAAAGAAATGAGAGAAAAGTTGTGCAATTGAATTTAGGCAAAGAAGAATCCAGAGCACCTCTGGTATCTTTTAGTATAAATGTGCAAATAGATCTTTTTCTTACAGAGCTGACAGGTAACTCAATTTTATAGCTTTAATACATCACAGTTCCAAATTCTGAATTTCTGGAAAACTCTTATTGCTTCCATTTGATTTAAGATCTTCTTTAGAACTTTTTACTTCTTAAATGCTTTTCTCCTAAATTATAGCACAAAAAGACACATTTGACACAATTTCCTTTCTTATGTTATAGTTTCTTCTCATTAGTCTGATCTTTTCTTAAAGAATAGCTTATCCTCATATTCAGCTATATGAGGTGATGAGAAAGATTCTAAATGCACAGGGAAGGAAAGAGGATGAAAATCTGCCTCACATCCACTACTTTGAGGAATCTTGGGGAGAAGAAAAGCAGAATGTCAAGGGGAATGTGTTCACCTGTAGCAGGTGGAGATTGAAGGTGAAGCAGAGGGTGGGCCACAGAGCAGAGCATTATAAAGAGGACATGTTCACATCAGAGAAAGTGGACTCTGGACATCTGAGGCAAAGAGAAATTCTTTGCCTACGCAGGTAAGTGTGGCTGTGGACACATAAAAATTTGTAGGTAGGTAATTGGGAGTTAAGAAACTTCTTGCTCAATGATTTTTTTTTTATGTTATGTTAATCACCATACATTACATCATTAGTTTTTGATGTAGTGTTCCATGATTCATTGTTTGCGTATAACACCCAGTGCTCCATTCAATACGTGCCCTCTTTAATACCCATCACCAGGCTAACCCATCCCACTACTCCCCTCCCATCTAGAACCCTTAGTTTGTTTCTCAGAATCAATGGTCTCTCATGGTTTGTCTCCCCCTCCAATTTCCCCCCCTTCATTTTTCCCTTCCTACTATCTTCTTTTTTTTTTTTAAACATATAATATATTATTTGTTTCAGAGGTACAGGTCTGTGATTCATCAGTCTTACACAATTCACAGTGCTTACCATAGCACATACCTTCCCCAGCGTCCATCACCCAGCCACCCCATCCCTCCCACCCCCCACCACTCCAGCAACCCTCAGTTTGTTTCCTGAGATTAAGAATTCCTCATGTCAGTGAGATCATATGACACATGTCCTTCTCTGATTAACATATTTCGCTTAGCATAATACCCTCTAGTTCCATCCACATTGTTGCAAATGGCAAGATTTCGGGGTTTTTGATGGCTGCATAATATTCCATTGTGGTTATATACCACATCTTCTTTATCAGTTCATCTGCTGATGGACATCTCGGCTCTTTCCATAGTTTGGCTATTGTGGACATTGCTGCTATAAACATTGGGGTGCATGTACCCCTTTGGTTCACTACATTTGTATCTTTGGGGTAAATACCCAGTAGTGCAATTGCTGGATCATATGGTAGCTCTATTTTCAACTTTTTGAGGAACCTCCATACTGTTTTCCAGAGTGGCTGCACCAGCTTGTATTCCCACCAACAGTTTAGGAGGGTACCCCTTTCTCCTCATCCTCACCAACATCTGTCATTTCCTGACTGGTTAATTTTAGCCATTCTGACTGGTGTGAGGTGGTATCTCATTGAGGTTTTGATTTGGATCTCCCTGATGCTGAGCGATGTTGAGCACTTTTTCATGTGTCTGTTGGCCATTTGGATGTCTTCTTTGGGAAAATGTTTGTTCATGTCTTCTGCCCATTTCTTGATTGGATTATTTGTTCTTTGGGTGTTGAGTTTGATGAGTTCTTTATAGGTTTTGGATACTAGCCCTTTATCTGATATGTCATTTGCAAATATCTTCCATTCTGTCGGTTGTCTTTTGGTTTTGTTGGCTGTTTCCTTTGCTGTGCAAAAGCTTTTTATCTTGATGAAGTCCCAATGGTTCATTTTTGCCCTTGCTTCCCTTGCCTTTGGCAGTGTTTCTAGGAAGAAGTTGCTGCAGCTGAGGTCAAAGAGGTTGCTGCCTGTGTTCTCCTCTAGGATTTTGATGGACTCCTGTCTCACATTTAGGTCTTTCAACCATTTGCGTCTATTTTTGTGTGTGGTGTAAGGAAATGGTCCAGTTTCATTCTTCTGCATGTGGCTGTCCAATATTCCCAACACGATTTGTTGAAGAGACTGTCTTTTTTCCATTGGACATTCTTTCCTGCTTTGTTGAATATTATTTGACCATAGAGTTGAGGGTCCATTTCTGGGCTCTCTATTCTGTTCCATTGATCTATGTGTCTGTTTTTGTGGCAGTACCATGCTGTCTTGATGATGACAGCTTTGTAATAGAGCTTGAAGTCCGGAATTGTGATGCCGCCAGCTTTGGTTTTTTTTTTTAACATTCATCTGGCTATGCGGGGTCTTTTCTGGTTTCATACAAATTTTAGGATTATTTGTTCCATTTCTTTGAAAATAGAAAATACTCATGAAAGAAATTGAGGAAGATACAAAGAAATGGAAAAACGTTCCATGCTCATGGATTGGAAGAACAAATATTGTGAAGATGTCAATGCTACCTAGGGCAATCTAAAGGAGAATTACAGACCAATATCCCTGATGAACATGGATGCAAAAATTCTCACCAAAATACTAGCCAATAGGATCCAACAGTACATTAAAAGGATTATTCACCATGACCAAGTGGGATTTATTCCTGGGCTGCAAGGTTGATTGAACATCCACAAATCAATCAATGTGATACATTAATAAAAGAAAGAACAAGAACCATATGATCCTCTCAATAGAGGCAGAAAAAGCATTTGACAAAGTACAGCATCCTTTCTTGATCAAAACTCTTCAGAGTGTAGGGATAGAGGGTACATATCTCAATATCATAAAAGCCATCTATGAAAAACCTACAGTGAATATCATTCTCAATGGGGAAAAACTGAGAGCTTTCCCCCTAAGGTCAGGAACACGGCAGGAATGTCCACTATCACCACTGCTATTCAACATAGTACTAGAAGTCCTAGCCACAGCAATCAGACAAGAAAAAGAAATAAAATGCATCTGAATTGGCAAAGAAGAAGTCAAACTCTCACTCTTTGCTGATGATATGATACTTTATGTGGAAAACCTGAAAGACTCTACCCCAAAACTGCTAGAACTCATACAGGAATTCAGTAAAGTGGCAGGATGTAAAATCAATGCACATAAATGAGTTGCATTTATAGACACCAACAACAAGACAGAAGTAAGAGAAATTAAGGAGTCAATCCCATTTCCAATTGCACCCAAAACCATAAGATACCTAGGAATAAATCTAACCAAAGAGGCAAAGAATCTGTACTTGTTTAATGACCTTAGTTTCTTGGTCAAGAATTTTGATGCTGAGAAGAGATGTGATAGGACCTGAAGAAATAAAGAAAATAGCCTAGGTGAACAATGGCTTTAAGAACCAAGAAAAATCTACACTTGCCACTCATTGTTGGATAGAGGCTTCAGGAGAGGCTGTAGTCCACGGGTTTGTAGTCCTGCATAGTTTTGTAATGCTTTCTATTAAACTCTAGTAATATGAAATATGGAGAGAACAGCAAGAAAATTAAAATATCACCAAGACTGCAAATTTTTTAGGAATTCACCATGGAAGAAAAGGCTGAAGTGATTAAGAAGAAAAGGGCTAATATGATCCACTATACTATCTTTTTCTGGAAGAGAAGAAAGTAGAGTCTAGAGTGTGGAGCTTAGTTGATCTCAATGTTTTTGGTATTTGCTTTTGCTTGTGTGGCAAAGTCCTTCACTTTAAAAAAAAAAAATTTATCAGAGAAAGAGCGTGCACTCATGAAGGGGAGGGGCAAAGGGGGAGGGAAGAGAAACCCAAGCAGACTCCATGCTGAGTGAGGAGCCTGACTCAGGGCTCAGTCTCATGATCCTGAGGTCATGACCTGAGCAGAAACCAAGAGGTGGTGGCTTAACCAACTGCACCATACTGGCACCCCAAGTCCTTCACTATAAGAAAAGGATACATATTTGTGTCACTTGCTAATATTTTATTATGTTTAACACTGGTGCTTGTTTTTCATGCACTGTAAAATCTACTTTATTATGTACCTGCTGTGATGAAATATATTATTAATCATATTAAATAATAATTCTAGAAAATAATTCTAGAAAATAATCTTTTGCCAAAATGCATGCCATAACATCAATGTTTTAATGACCTAACCGTTACTTTCTTTCCTATATCCTTACATGTAAAATGACTATCTTCAGACATATAAGCACTTCTAACCAGTTTATCAAGCTTACATTGAGAAAACTACTTGTGAAGAAGAAAGACTTTCTGAAAATCATTGTACTCAGAATCCAACCTTGCTATTTACTATCTGTGTGACATAATTGTGTTTATCATTCTTATCTGTAAAAATGGGATGATGATAATAGTACTAACTTCGTAGAGTTCTGACAAAAGTTAATGTAAGTAAAATTCTTAGAGATCAGTGCAAGAGAAACTCTATATGAAGGTTTCCTTTTCTTTCTTTCTTTCTTTCTTTCTTTCTTTCTTTCTTTCTTTCTTTCTTTCTTTCTTTCTTTCTTTCTTTCTTTCTTT
>NC_058414.1:26354631-26384213 GCF_002201575.2 Neomonachus schauinslandi | reverse complement strand
TTTCTTTCTTTCTTTCTTTCTTTCTTTCTTTCTTTCTTTCTTTCTTTTTCTTTCTCTCTTTCTTCTTTCAGCAAATTAAATTGATCTTTGATGATGGCTTTCAAGATGACCCAGATCTCTCAACTTCTGACAATTCACTGAGTCAAAACTATTCCCCATTTCCTACTTAGGCTGATCATGCTCTTGAGAGATAGCAATGTTTCTGTCACATAATTGATGCTCTGTTTGCTCCTTCACTCTGGATTCCTTCCTTTCCTCCATCTGGAAAACTTCTGCACATCCTGCAACACTTGCTCAGCTTAAAATATCTCTTCTATAGTAAACTCTGTTTGTCCTTTCCTGGTCCCTGTATAGTTCTTAACATTTTGTAAAAAATCTCTATTAGCATAAGTCACACCATTTGGCAACTTTTATCATGTATATATGTGTTTCCTCTACTATAATTGAGCACTTCCAGAATAGAAGTTACATCTTTCTTTTATTCTTGCCCTCATATCTAGTACTTGCAATATTTGTTCAGTAGATCAAAAATTTGGAGAATCAAGAAATAGAGGAGTCCATTAGCCAATCAAACATCCTTAAGGAAAACATTTGATAACAAAAAATAAGAGTTAATATTTATTGAGTGCTTATGATGTGACATTTCCTGCCCCACGTGCTTTTCTCATTACTTCTTCCTAACAACCCTATGATATGGGGAAACTGAGGGTTGGGCCAACTAATATACTTGAGTACACACACAGCTAGTAAGCAGTAAAACTGACATTTGAGGCCAGGAAGTCTGACTACAAAACTTGAGTAATTAACCTGATACCATTTTTTGTTATGTTGGTGATGAATATAAAAGTCATTCTTGGATGTATATAGCACATATCTATATAAAACTTCAACTATATATCTATATGTAAATATAGATATATGCAAACATTTTAATTTCCTTTTTTTGTATTTTCTATTTATCCCTAGCATTATTTCCCTTAAGAATGGACTTGCTCTGATATGGTAATGAACACCTGCCTAGTCTATGTGTAATGAATGGTTAATTGCAATTTGCTAATTTGCAGTAATTGATTGCTTTCTATATTAAATTAACTTTTGTATTCAGATACTCACTTTTTTAAAGATGACTTTGTAAAGTCCTGACATCAAGATACATGCTTTAAAAAAATAATGAAAAAAAATTAAAGAATAAAAAATAAAAATAAATATTGATGAGGACTTCCTCCACATTCACTTTCTTAGCCCATGTTATTCATTCACTTATTTTTTCATTTGTTTAACAAGTCTGACTAAAGCATTAATTAGGTTTTTAAATGGTGATCTAAACAATAAAAAAAAAAAAAGAAAACTCAGGAATCACTGGCCAAAGTCCATTTGTTTTTGTTACATAGGTGGTTAAAAATAAATATTTATTCCTAGAAATGTAATGCAAATGTGTTATAGGAAACCATCGTGTGCTGATGAACTCTTCTCCTCTTAATAGATTCTAATCTAAACTTGGCACCCAGGAGCCAGTGAGCTAAAACTGACTTGCACAGTTTTGGTTTAGTTTTGTTTTTATGTAAATTTGATATATTTGGCAACATTTAAAATTCAGGAGAATTCATACAAACTCTAGTCCCTGTTTTCTTTTCTAAAAATCAGAACAGGCCATACTGAGCCCACCTTTCTTTAAGGCAGCAAGTCTCTCCTCCTGAACAATAATAACCCCTTCAGACCCTTAACATGATCTTATTTCCCTTAGTCCTCCCCTTGTGAAGAAGAAAGACTTGTACATTAAGTTCAGTACAGCTCAATTCACTTGGTTCTATAACCTGCCCCATTCCTGCAGACATTTAATTTTGTATCCCTATTCCAAGCTGACTTTATTTAACATAAGCAGTACTAAACGGCATTTATAACTTATTATTCATAATTATTGGTTGTAATTATGTCATTATCCAATAACACTCTTTGTTTTCTCCTTCTTAAACTTTAAAATAAATGGCATAGAAGATACTAAAAGAGCTAAGCTGTTTTGACGAGCCCTGCAATATCTTTGGATTTTCATACCCGGGTCATAGTGTTTAATGAAAGTGACTAGTCATCCTTGACATGCTAAGAACCAGGGAGAAATGCAAGGAATAAATTACATGGCCTTCAGTTTGACAGCATCAATGTATCTTAAGGTTATAACTTTATAAATTCCATTTCTATTTTCAAGTGCAACAAAGAAAATGAAATCATGCATGAAAACTTCTAGAACAACGAAAGGAATTTTCTTGATCAAAGAAAACCTGGAAATGAGATATAATTATTAGAGAAAAATTGTTAAGTCTCAGTAAATAATTTTTATTACAAAAATATTTTTAGCATATTGAGTGGAAGTCACATTTTTTTAAAGATTTATTTATTTATTTATTTGTCAGAGAGAGAGAGCACAAGCAGGGGGAGTGGCAGGCAGAGGGAGAAGCAGGATCCCAGCTGAGCAAGGAGCCCAGTGCGGGACTTGATCCCAGAACTCTGGGATCATGACCTAAGTGAAGGCAGCCGCTTAACCAACTGAGCCACCCAGGCATCCCGGAAGTCATATTTTTTATTAACATTTTAAATATAATGTTATTTAATTCAATAGCCTAGTAGACAGAACAATTATTATTAAGTTATCTTTGCATAGAAATACCATTTGTTTGTGAATTCATTAAATTTATGAATCTTGAATATCTGCTATGTACACCATTACAGTGAGAAAGTCTTCAAGTAGTTCACAGTCAAGTTGAGGAAATGGGCCCATCAACAAAAAATGTGATCAAGAGTAACAAATGTTATTATAGGAAAATGACTTTGGTAGTTTCTATTGGTTAAGATCCAGTTTTGGAGATCAGAATTTGCTCTCGCTGGAATAAGTCACAAGAGATTTATTATGGACAAATAGCATAATTGGGAAAGCTGCAGATGAAGGCTTTCACTTGAGCTTTCAGAGATCATTCGTAGAGTTCTAACACAAAAACAGGCTACCCAGGAAGCAACTGCCTCACCTGTTGAATCAGGTGCCTCCCCCACATGTCAGTACAGCCAGGATGAAGGGTAATGGGATATTTTAAATGGTGACACTTGACCAAACTAGATGTGCATCCGGATATGACAGGTCAAGAATATGGAAGAAAAACAGATCTTAGGAAGTAGTCTTCCATTGGAGAGAGAATGTTCAGTTTGGGAGCAGCTAAGGGGAGGCAGTGTTCAGGTTTGATTGTGTGGAGTTTGAGGAGACTGTGAGGCACTGAACAGAAATGTCATGGAAGCCATTGAACAGAAGCCTGAGGGAAGTTAGAGTTCAAGATGTAAGTTTGAATATTGAAGTTAAAAGTGGCGGACCTAGTTAAGTTTGCTTAAAGGAAGAGGAAAGAGGGAAGCTCTAGCATGGGCCACATTTACAGAGCGGGTAGTAAAGGCAGAAATCCCGTGAGGGTGGTTGAGAAGCGAGCTCTAGAATGCAGCAGGATAGATAAAAACTTTTTTTTTTTAAATAAGAAATACAGGGCGCCTGGGTGGCTCAGATGGTTGAGCGTCTGCCTTCGGCTCAGGTCATGATCCCAGGGTCCTGGGATCGAGTCCCGCATCGGGCTCCCTGCTCCTTGGGAGCCTGCTTCTCCCTCTGCCTCTCTCTCTCTCTCTCTGTCTCTCATGAATAAATAAATTAAATCTTTAAAAAAAATAAATAAATAAATAAATAAGAAATACAAGAGAGTGGCAACCTCTTTGAATGCTACAGAGAGGTCAAATAAATCATGAAGATTGTCGATTGTTTCCAGTGTCAGCAAACCACGACTGCTTTGACATGAGCGCTGCCTTGGGAATGAAAAAGGCAGAAAGTAGATTTCAGTGGATTGAGGAGTGGTGGATAATGAATCAGAGTCAGGAAGAAAAACACACTCTTCTAAAATGCTTACCCATTAGCGTAAGACTTAAGACATCCTGATAGCCAAAATATATATATATATATTAAGACAAAAAAAGCTTTACTTCTTCTTTTTATGTTTTAAACAAGAAGATAAATGAGTATATTTATATGCAGGAAAGAAAGATCACAGAGAAAGATGAAAGTAAAGAAAGAGAAAAAACATGAATACTTGATTAAGCAACGTCTTCAATGTTTGAGATGATGAGCCTTGGAAGGAATAACTTTTTTCCATAAGACTGTAGGAAAAAGAGAAAGAAGTGTCAGATATTGGTATTTTGTTGTAGGGGAAGAAGGATGAAGTCACAGTTGAAAGCCTCAAGTCTTTGAGAAGTAGGATATTGATAATCCTTGAGTGGCTGTGACTTGTAATCACTGAGGAAGCCTCATGAAGATGGTCCTGGCCTACAGAATCTTGGTCTCTCTCTTGAGATGTATATTTACTGTCTGCCATAGTGAAGCATCTTATCACGCTGCCACAAACATAGGAGGTCAGTTTCTCAAAAAAAAAGTGTAATTGGTCCAAGTTCCTCTTCATTTTGTAAGATCTTTCACTGTTTCATTAACCTTTTCTTCTCTCTCTGTAAGAACCAATATCTGAAGTAAGACTTACGGGCCATGGTCAAGAGCATCTAAAGAAGTAAGCTCTTTGTGTTTGATTTCAGGAACTCATGATTATTTTAATTTCCCCTTTGAACCCTTCTTATGTTGAGGTATGCTTTTGAAAAGACCCATTCAAATTAGTCCTCTTCAAAATTCTGGTACTAGGGATGGTTGGGTGGCTCAGTTGGTTAAGCGTCTGCCTTCAGCTTAGGTCATGATCCCGGGGTCCTGGAATTGAGTCCCACATTGGGCTCCTTCCTCAGTGGGAAGCCTGTTTCTCCCTCTGCCTGCCGCTCCCCCCCCCACACACACTTGTGAGTGCTCTCTCTCTCTCTGACAAATAAATAAATAAATAAATATTTTTTAAAAATTCTGGTACCAGTACTATTGTTAGAAACTGTAATTGTTGGGGCACCTGGGTGGCTCAGTTGGTTAACTGTCTGCCTTCGGCTCAGGTCATGATCTCCAGGTCCTGGGATTGAGCCCCTCATCGGGCTCCCTGCTCAGCGGGAAGCCTGCTTCTCCCTCTCCTACTCCCCTTGTTTGTGTTCCCTCTCTCGCTGTCTCTCTGTCAAATAAATAAAACCTTAAAAAAAAAAGTAATTGTACTTCATGAAGTTGCATATCCATGGATGAATAATAAGCCAACACAATAAAGCCTACATAGCAAATATGCTAAGTTAAAAAAAAAATCCCAACTCTGCTCTAATAGGAAAGAAGACAATAAAAATTATAGAGATCATGGAATCTGGGACGTTATTAGAGGATAGGGTGAAGCAGATTTGAGATATCCAGTGTCAGACCCCCAGATGGACCTTCATATAATATTCATCTTACCTATCCCCACCCACCCTTATTTTTTTTATTTTTTTATTTTTTTATTTTTTCAATTTTTTTATTCTTATGTTAATCCCCATACATTACATCATTAGTTTTAGATGTGGTGTTCCATGATTCATTGTGCATAACACCCAGTGCTCCATGCAGAATGTGCCCTCCTCAATACCCATCACCAGGCTAACCCATCCTCCCAACCCCCTCCCCTCTAGAACCCTCACTTTGTTTTTCAGAGTCCATCGTCTCTCATGGTTCGTCTACCCCTCCGATTTCCCTCCCTTCATTCTTCCCCTCCTGCTACCTTCTTCTTCTTCTTCTTTTTTTTTTCTTAATATATATTGCATTATTTGTTTCAGAGGTACAGATCTGAGATTCACCAGTCTTGCACAATTCACAGCGCTTACCAGAGCACATACCCTCCCTAGTGTCTATCACCCAATCACCCCATCCCTCCCACTCCACTCCACTCCCCACTCCAGCAACCCTCAGTTTGTTTCCTGAGATTAAGAATTCCTCATATCAGTGAGGTCATATGATACATGTCTTTCTCTGTTTGACTTATTTCGCTCAACATAATACCCTCCAGTTCCATCCACATCGTTGCAAATGGCAAGATCTCATTCCTTTTGATGGCGGCATGATATTCCATTGTATATATATACCACCTCTTCTTTATCCATTCATCTGTCGATGGACATCTTGGCTCTTTCCACAGTTTGGCTATTGTGGACATTGCTGCTATAAACATTGGGGTGCACGTACCCTTTCGGATCCCTACTTTTCTATCTTTGGGGTAAATACCCAGTAGTGCAATTGCTGGATCATATGGTAGCTCTATTTTCAACTTTTTGAGGAACCTCCATACTGTTTTCCAGAGTGGCTGTACCAGCTTGCATTCCCACCAACAGTGTAGGAGGGTACCCCTTTCTCCGCATCCCCGCCAACATCTGTCATTTCCTGACTTGTTAATTTTAGCCATTCTGACTGGTGTGAGGTGGTATCTCATTGAGGTTTTGATTTGGATCTCCCTGATGCTGAGCGATGTTGAGCACTTTTTGATGTGTCTGTTGGCCATTTGGATGTCTTCTTTGGAAAAATGTCTGTTCATGTCTTCTGCCCATTTCTTGATTGGATTCTTTGTTCTTTGGGTGTTGAGTTTGATGAGTTCTTTATAGGTTTTGGATACTAGCCCTTTATCTGATATGTCATTTGCAAATATCTTCTCCCATTCTGTCGGTTGTCTTTTGGTTTTGTGGACTGTTTCCTTTGCTTTGCAAAAGCTTTTTATCTTGATGAAGTCCCAATAGTTCATTTTTGCCCTTGCTTCCCTTGCCTTTGGCAATGTTTCTAGGAAGAAGTTGCTGCAGCTGAGGTCGAAGAGGTTGCTGCCTGTGTTCTCCTTTAGGATTTTGATGGACTCCTGTCTCACATTGAGGTCTTTCAACCATTTTGCGTCTATTTTTGCCCACCCACCCTTATTTTAAGTTCCCTTGATTGATAATTGTGCATTTTCTGCAAAAAAAAAAAAAGAAAAGAAAAGAAAACAGTGTTAACATTACAGATTGTAAGAAATATAATGAAAAAAAAATATATATATATAATGACCACTTTGGAAAGCTGATGTGGGGAGTGGCAAAAGAAGGTGATTCAAGACAGATATAGTAGTTGTAGAACAGCAGTAAGGAAAGGCATGAGTAGGGGTGCATATGTTCTATAATTTTCTCTAGCATCTTACAACGTCATTACAAACTATACAACTGGCCTTTAAAAATATTTTGAAAGCAGTGTTGATTACGTGTATTAAATGTGGTTAGATTTTCAACATACTATGAAAAATTATTTTTGAGACTCTCTCTCTATTCATAATACCAACCTGATGTTTCAAATAAGCCAGTCCATTTATTGGTTAAAAATATATTACACATCAATGAAGAAGCTATTTATACTCTTACAATTATTGTGTTAATCATGTAGACATTCAAATCTTGCCATTAACATTCTCTGGAAACAAAAATGGAATCAATATAAATAAAGAAAAAGAAAAAAGGAAAGAGTCCTATGAAATCAAACATAAATGAAAAAAGAATATAGAGCTGGTAATACCTCAACAACATGTGCTTAGGAGATCATAAATATTTTAAGAAATAGTTGAGAGCAGAAAAATTGACAGAAACCACGATATATTTATCCACAAGCTGTTAAATGATCATTTCCTTGTTTTTTAGCATCTTGTTCTCTCCATATCTACCTTATGTTTAATACACTCTGATAGAAACCACATAGTCTCACTGGAAACAGTTTCTTGAGAATAGTTTAACCTTTAAAAACATATATACGTGTGTGTGTTCTATATTTATATTTAAAATATTGATTCATTTTGGGGCACCTGGGTGGCTTAGTTTGTTAAGCATCTGACTCTTGATTTCAGCTCAGGTCATGGTTTCAAGGTCATGCTTTCAAGTTCATGAGATCGAGCCCCACATCAGGCTCTGTGCTGAGCATGGAGCCTGCCTAAGATTCTCTCTCTCCCCCCTCTCTCTCTTTCTCTCCCTTACTCATGCACACACTCTCTAAAACAAACAAAATAATAATAAAAATAAAATAAAATATTGATTCATTTTTTTCAAAATACAGAAGAAACTGTAAAATAGACTGTATCCTTAATACCCTCTTTCCATTTATTGAGGAATAATTGGGAATAATGGATAAATAAAATTATATACATTTGAAGTATACAAGGTGATGATTTGATATAGATATACACTATGGAACGATGACCAACGTCCAGATAATTAACACATCCATCACCTCACATAGTTTGTGTGTGTGTGTGTGTGTGTTTGGTGAGAATGCTAAAGATCCACTCTAATTTTGAAGTATGCAGTATCACATCCTTACCACCCTCTTGACTGCTGTGACAAAGACATGTACTGACAAAAAATGTAAAGTATTACAAAATGTTAGAAAATTTTTATTTTTCAGAAAATTGCAAAATTCTTACCACCTGTCCCTCTCCTCACAACACCCACTATTAACAGTTTATTGCAATTCCTTCCCCTCACCAAAACATACATTTATTCATATACTCCCTGTCAGTTTTAAATTTACTTTCACAAAAGGGATCTTAACATACTATACTGTATCTTTCTTTCTTCCATTAAAATAGATCTTAGAGATCTTTTCCTACTAGTACTACATCAATATTTCATTACTTATTATTATGGCAGAGCATACCATTATATATTATAATGTATTAATCTGTCCCCTTTTGATGAACAACATTTTGGTTGTTTTTAGCATTTGCTCTTATAAAAATTTCTGTACTGAATATCCTTGTACATAAATTTGGGACAAATTGATAGATTAAATTTCTAGCAGTGGACCAAAGGTGTAAATATTTTAAATTTTGACAGATATTGTGAAATTGTCCTCCAGAAAGGATGAAACAATTTATATTCCCAACAGCAATGTATGAGACAGCCCACTTATCCACACCCTGGCCAACACTGAAAAAAATCAAGTATTTTCACTCTTGTAAGTTTAATAGGAGAAAAATATATATTTTTCCATAATTTGCAGTTCTTCCATTGTTATTGAGATTGAACAACATTTGCATACACGTCACTGTCATTTGTATTTTTTTGAGGACACCTTGCTTTTTTAAGAAACTGGTTTGAGCAAAGGAAAAAAAAGGAGAGAGAATGACAACCAAGAAATGACTCTTTTTTTAACTTAATTTAATTTTATTTAAATTCAATTAATTAACATAGTGTATAATTAGTTTCAGAGATAGAGTTTAGTGCTTCATCAGTTGTATATAACACCCAGAGTTCATTACATCACATGCCCTCCTTAATGTCCATCACCCAGCTACTTCATCCCACCACCCTGCCCCTCTAGTCGCCTTCAGTATGTTTCCTATAGTTAAGAGCATCTTAGGGTTTGTCTCTCTCTCTCTGATTTCATCTTACTCTATTTTCCCTCCCTTCCCCTATGATCCTCTGTTTTGTTTCTTAAATTCCTCATATGAGTGAAATCATATGATAATTGTCTTTCTCTGATTGACTTATTTCCCTTAGCATTATACCACCTAAGTCCATCCATATCATTGCAAATGGTAAGATTTCATTTTTTTGATGACTGAGTAATATTCCATTGTATATAAATAGCACATCTTCTTTATCCATTCATCTGTTGATGGACACTTGGGCTCCAGTGTTTATAGCAACAATGTCCACAATAGCCAAACTATGGAAAGAGCCAAGAACTGACTCTTAAATATAGAGAAGAAACTGAGGGTTGCTGGAGGGCAGATTGGGGGGAGGGTGGTGGGGATGGGTGAAATAGGTGATGGGGATTAAGGAGGGCACTTGTCATGATGAGCACTGGGTGATGTATGAAATTGTTGAATCACTATATTGTATACCTGAAACTAATATAACACTATGTTGTCTATACTGGAATTAAAATAAAAACAAGAAAAAAAAGAAACTGGTTTGTGTATCTTTTCTTATTGATTTGCATAAGCTTTTTGTAAATTAAGAAAATTACCCTTTTGTTATATGCATAATTTTTTTCAGCTTGTTATTTTTCAGTTTTGTTTTTGTAATATGTCTATTGTCATCCAGAAGTCTTTTTGTTGTTAATTCTATAAGGTCAAACTTTTCAATCTTTTAATTAATGGCTATTCCAAAAGCCTTTCCATGTTCTAATTCTATGAATAGATTCATTCATACTTTCCTCAGTTTTATTAATCTCCTCAGTGTTGTTTTTTTTTAACGTTTTAATCCTTTGAGCATTGGAAACGTTATCTTTTTTGTAGTTTGTTCCCATTAGCAGTACTTTCTATACCACTTACTGAATAATAATTTTTTGTACTTGAAAATTTGATATGCCACAATTATCATCAATCTAATGCCCCTAGGTGCTTGGATCTATATATTAAAAAAAAAGAAAGTCTCTGTTTCATTGCCTTGACTCTTTTTTTTTCCTGGGTTCTATTGCCTTAGGTATTGTCAGTAAGAATACAAAAATTGTACCTGGTGACTTTGCTTTGAAAGTATTTATTCAGTTGATTTTTTTTTTTTTTATTATGACTCCCTAGAGGTGAGCAGAGGTGGAAAATACTTGACTTTTCCTGGGCACTTGCTTATGTCACCTCGTTGAGTTGTTTGATTGATTCCTAACCATAATTCTTCTATGTAGGTATTAATTATCCAATATCACAGATGAAAAAAAAATCAGCTTCAAAGAGGTCAAGTATCTTGTACAAAGTCACATAACTACCAAGTGGCAAGGCTGAGATTCAAACCTATATGTGTCTGCCCCTAAAGCCTACGCTTCTCCCACAATCCTAGGGTTTCTGTATCTCGTGTGAGATACAGGGTCAAGGACACACAGGGACAGGGTCATCTTCTAGCAGTAAGCATCACATAGAGAGTTGGAATTTGAGGAGGAATACTAAATATTAGAAGGGAGGTAGGAGTAACCGGCATGGAATTCCTAAATCTCCTAGAGAACAGAGAATATTTGAGTTGGTGTATAGGGTATGTAAAGGAACTGAAGGAGGAAAAAAAAAAAAACCCCACAAAACTCAAAATGGAGTTTGAGTCAGGTGGTAGAGAGCTTTGATTACCTGGCTAGAGAGGTAGTATTGTATTTATGGTCCCATTAGAAGGAAAGCTTTTCATTGTATGCAGTTGCAAGGGCTCCTTTAATTTCACTAGGGCAAGGGTCAGCAAAGTATCTCCTGCAGGGCAATTTCGACCAGCCCATTTTTGTTGTTGTTGTAAATAACTTTCAGGGAAAGGTAACCACCCCCATTGGTTGACATATTGTCTGTGGCTGCTTTTGTGATACAATGCAGAGTTGAATAGTTGCATAGAGCCTGAAAAGCCTAAAACTCTGTCCTCTGTAGAAAAAGCTTGATAACCCTCATACTAGGATATTTTCTCAAAAGGTCACTAGAGCTGACATGCATGAAGAGATCAATTTTGTTTATATGAATAAAATGTCAGGAAAGGATTTTCAACATTGATTCCACATTGATTATTTGATTCTCCAATTCGTGTCACCATCTAAAAATACTTGAGGCATCTTTATCCTAAAACTGGTATTTATTTAATTTTGTTTTATGTAATGACACAACTTAAATCATTTGGTGTATTTGGAAAAGTAAATAAAAAAGATATGTCGAAACACAAATTGATCAGTGAAGTTGTTTATAAGGCCTGGATGTGTCCTAAAATACTCTGAAAACCACTCTTTAAACTTTTCACCAATATGAAAAAAATTTAGAAATAATCCAAGGGATAGATCAAGAATTAAAAAACGAGCATCTAATACACAGAAATAATATTGCCTATACTATGTAAATTATGTTACTCTCGTTCAACAAGAGGAGGTCAAATGGACTTCAATGGTACTGATTATTTATTTGAATTTTCATTATTAAAACACTTGAGTCATTAGCTAATTAGTGTAAAGTGCATTTGTGAGATGTAGGAGAGGAAAAACGTCCCTGGAGTACATCAAAAGTGATGTGGTTCCAAGCACTGACTGAGAGCTCTTAGCACTTTCCGGCTCTTCAGCTCCTTAACTGGCGACCACATCCTGGGGTGCTCAGAGCCTCTCCTCCAAATGTCACTTTCCTGCTGAATGACATCTTCCTTCCAAACGTGTAGGGTTTGAGTTGTTTCTAAATCAACTGTGGATAATTTGTAGAAAATGTGAACACAACAATGTAGGTGTATTTTAAATTGATATGGAGCAAAGATTAATGATATGCTTCTAATCAAGTTAGAAAATGACTTCCTGTAATTATCTACTTTAAGAATAAAGTCTTTCATATTTAAAGGAGAACTAGATATTTTATCCATGCTCTAGACTTAACCTTGGCACTACTGGGGCCAAACACTTCTTGGCTGTGGGGCTATCCTGTACATTGTGGGATGTTTTCCACCATCCTTGGCCTCTACCCATTGGATGGCAGTAGTAACCACCCCTATCCACCTTCCTAGTAGTGACACGAAAAAATGTCTCCAGACATTGTCAAAAGTCCCTTGCAGGGCAAAGTTGGCCCTGGTTAAGAACCACTACCCAGGACAAAGATGTGTGACAGGCTGTGTGAGAACACGTGTACCTCATCATCTAGTTAATAACCAAAACCATGGTTTTGACAGGCAGCCTGCTGCTTTTAGATCTGCTCTTTTTCTTGAGAATTATATCTGCTGCTTGAGCTCCTCTCTCCCTCTCCCTCTGCCCCTTCCCACCACAGATGCACGTGCTTGCTCTCTCTCTCTCAAATAAACAAACAAACAAAAAATAAATACAGGAGAGGGAGATGCCATAGATAGTTTATAGAAATAGTGATGAATACGTTTTGAAATTTGGGATTTATCTTTTTAGACAAGAGGAAACCATTGAACATTTCTAATCAGTAGAATAATAATGTCCTATATTATTCATTCTATCATTGACTGTCCATACTTACTGCCTATTAAGAAGATTTTAATGGCCTTGTAACATTATTTAAAGATGTGGATTGGATCTGTGTTTAAATGTCTTATTTCTCAGAACAAACTCAAAGAATGGATGTTTTTCCAGTAAGCTTTCAACTTTTCTAATATTGAATTTATTACTTTGAGAGGTGTGATCCTAAAAGTAGAGTAACTTGGGGAATTACTCCTTACTGAATAGTGTTAGCTTTTCCTTCTTGTTGAAATATTGCCAGTGACAGTGTACTAAGGTAGTGTTTCAGGGACTAAGATGACAGGGAAAAATAATAATAATAGCAAAAGCACAATAGTGTGCAAGTCCAAAATAGAAATGGAAACTTGTCATTGGAAAGGATTCTGGAAATGGTAGACTCATTTCTTCTTTATTTGAATTCTATTTGGGACTCATAAGGAATTGCCATTTTTCCAGTGGATCTGGGTAGATCTATTCCATTGATGATAATGCCATCGTTTATGGATTTCCTGAAAGCTGTTTCTTGCTACAGAACACATTCTTAACTGATAAATTAGGACACTCAGCCTTTCTAACGATTGTGTAGCCATCATCATCATCATCATCTTATTATTATATAGCAAGTGGCTCTGTTTTCATGACTATGCTCTGAGATACAGTCTTATCCATCCTAACCATGATACATGGCTATACTCAACTGCAAAGGGATACAGAGAAAATGAGTTTTAGGCTTTATAACCTCTGTACCCTCTATGGCCACTCTGTCCAGTTTTGTGGCCATTTAAATTTAAATCAATTAAATTTAAATAAAATTTAAAGTTTAGTTCCTGGTTCTTAGTAGGCACATTTCAAGTGTTCGAAGTTACATGTGCCTACTGGCTACCGTATTACATGGTGTAGCAGACATGGAACATTTCCATCAGCACAGAATTCTGTTAAAAAGTGATGCTCTATAGTAAAGATACGCTAGAGGGGGCGCCTGGGTGGCTCAGTCGTTAGGCGTCTGCCTTCGGCTCAGGTCATGATCCCAGGGTCCCGGAATCGAGTCGCACATCGGGCTCCCTGCTCGGCGGGAGGCCTGCTTCTCCCTCTCCCTCTCCCACTCCCCCTGCTTGTGTTCCTGCTCTCGCTGTCTCTCTCTCTGTCAAATAAATAAAATCTTTAAAAAAAAAAAAGGTACACTAGAGGGATGAAGTTCCATCAAACTTCCATCATGCCTCACAATGTCTAACATAGGGAAGATCCATGTTCAAGGGCTCTTTTAAGAGGTTGTTAGTTACTTATCTATTTTTGTTGTAACCCAAATATTTTATCTCCTTACTGATTACCATTCTGTATTTAGAATGGGAAAGATAGCAAATAATGAGTAAGTTAAAAATAGTGACTGTGCTCTAAATTTGTCTAAAATTCAGTGGAATCACCTACAAACTTTGGTCCTCTACTGCTACTATAAAATTCAAGGAAAGGAATAAAATAAACAAAACAGAAGCCTCTCAGAGATTTAATGTCACTATCTGTGCCAGCCATTCTATAAAATATTAATGAGGACATTTGCTGTAATAAATGTTAATACATTCTCTTGAACGTGTGAACACTGGCAGATGATTCTTTATAGTGATATTCAGTAGTAGGAAGAGTTTATTAAAACAATATATTAATTTTCAGGAAGCTAAAAATAATACTTAAGTTCATATCTGCTGTTTTTAAGAGTTTCCTACGGATTTTTTTTAATTGGAAGAAGGTAATATTTTGCAGCAGAAAATGTCTGAATCCAGGGACCAAAATATTGGGTCCATAAAATACCTGAATCTTGCTCTCATTCTCGATAACATTACTAGAATCAGGAAAGGATAACAGGCATCTTTGGACTTCCATATATGAATAAAGGACACATTAACCCATCCCTAGTTACTTTATGGACATGAATTAAAATCTAGCATCACTCAATATGTGATATTGAGAGAGAGTTCAAGAAACTCTCTGATTGGGGCGCCTGGGTGGCTCAGTTGGTTAAGCGACTGCCTTCGGCTCGGGTCATGATCCTGGAGTCCCGGGATCGAGTCCCACGTCAGGCTCCCTGCTCAGCAGGGAGTCTGCTTCTCCCTCTGACCCTCCTCCCTCTCATGCTCTCTGTCTCTCATTCTCTCTCTCGCAAATAAATAAAAAAAAATTAAAAAAAAAAAAGAAACTCTCTGATATACTAAAAGCCAACTCTATACATAGAGAAAAATCCTCATTTCTATAAATAGAAAAAAGAATCCTCATGTGAGAAACAATTGAATGGATACTGTCTTTTCTGATCTCTTGATGTAATGACTGTGGTCTATATGTTATTTTTGTGATATTTTTTGGACCACTCAAAAATGAGAACATAATTTTGAAATTTGTTTTAATCTATAAATCACATAACTGTTGATATGTAGGTAACTGTTACGATTTTTGCAAACACTAAATTTGCCTTTTGCAAGGTTGATGATTTTGTCTGATATTTCTGGTTATGGTCATAATAATGTAAATTTATCTTTCTGGAAATTAGGTAGTGAAAGTAGAGAGAAATGCTCTCTAGCAAACCAGAGTAGGATTCGGAATTCTAAACCAGTGATTCCCATAATATTATAATGGCATGCCAAGAATATTATTGAAAGCCCTCTGTCTTATATGGCACAACTTATTTATTCAACAAATATTTATGGAATACTTTCCTCAGGTGAATCTTTGTATTGCCTAGTTTGAGGGGCCACGGGAAAAGTTAAAAACACAAAACAAGTCAACAGTTGGTTTGCAGTCCATAGAAGAGTCATTTTATTCTGACAGCATATTGGAATCACCTGGGAAGCAACTCAGTGTTTCCTCCAAAACTTGTTTGTTGAAGCTTTAGCTCCCAATGTGACAGAATTTGGAGCTGGGGCTTTTGGGAGGTAATTAGGGTTATACGAGGTCATGATGTCAGGATCCTCATAAAGGGATTGGTACCCTTAAATGAAAACACAACAGAGAGCTTTTTTTTTTTTCTTTCCTCCCCGGAGCTTACGCACATGATTAAGTCACGTGAGTACAAAGGAAGATGGTAACCACTTAGAAGTCAAGATCAGAGGCCTCAAAAGAAGTGCCTCCCTTGCCTGCCTCTTTCTCTTGGACTTCCCAATTTCCAGAACGGTAAGAAATACATTTTTTGTTTGTTTAAACTATCTAGGTTATTGTACTTTGTTATGGCAGCCAGAGTGAGCAATATAGAAGCTAAAAGATATACAAAAAAACAAACGACAAAATCTCCTACCTATTCCCACTTTCAGATGTTTGTGTTGGTTTTGTCTTGCTCTCAGGGCATTGGTATTTTATTGAAAGCTTTTCAGATGAGTTTACTCTGTAGCCAGCTTTTCTTTCTTTCAGAAGTACTGTCCTAGAGAAGGAGTCTCGATGTATGTTTGTTTTTCCACTTATGCACTCCTGATAGCTATAACCCTCCCCACAAAAACCTCTCAGTGAGAATTTCACTCTGTAAGGAGAGCGGTGAGCATAGCTTGCAAAGCTTTAAGGAAGCTTCTTGGACTGATGAGTCTTTTTTTTTCTCTACTTGCATTGAGAATCACTGTGTAAGATACAGAGCTGTTAGGACAGAAGATAAATTATTTTCATGAGCTTTTTGAGACAAGAATTGTTTTTTTGTTTGTTTTTTTTTTTTGGAAGTCCTTTTGTGTGCGTGTGTGTGCCCAGGTGATAGGAATTGACCTAATATGGGACGCCTGGGTGGCTCAGTGCATTAAGCGTCTGCCTTCAGCTAAGGTTATGATCCCAGGGTCCTAGGATCGAGTCCCATATCGGGCTCCTTGCTCAGCAGGGAGCCTGCTTCTCCCTCTGTCTGCCGCTCCCTCTGCTTGTGCTCTCTCTCTCTGGGACAAATAAATAAATGTAATACTTGGAAAAAAAAAAAAAAGGACTTGACCTAGTGTTTAATGAAAGGCAAATGTACCTTCTTCTACACAGACACCCTTCATTTCCTCCAGGTTCTGAGATCAGTTGAAGTGGAATTTGGGGGGGGAGTCGTGGGAGAGCAGGGTAGGAAACATGAAATTTCTCAGCAGGTGCACTGTCTCAGCATGCACAATGTTTTCCATTTTGGGAATTCCCACAAATGTTTGCAGAACTTTTCAAGGAGAGTGGGTGGTCCTAGCCTTCAGGTGGGAGCGAAAACAGGAATTTGGGGTTATTGAGTAGACTTTTCCAGCCATAGCATTGTAAAGTCTGGACTTAAAAGTTGAGTCATTTATATCTTTGTATAAATTTAAGCTGTGGTGCCATTAGTAATACCCATAATTTAGAAATAAAAGTCTAAGTTCCCACCGAAGGAGTTTTAGTGTCGGGGGTTAGTGACCGAGGCAATATTAGTTCCTTCTCCCACCCTCTCCTAATAACTTAAAATCATACTGTACACATAATTGGAAAAACAAGTAACATTCTTCTCCACACTCCAACAACTCTTAGTAGGGCAGGATGGTACTTTCCCAAGGAGTGTTACCATATCAATACAAGAAACCATTTCAAAGCTTTGAATCCCGAGACAATATAGGGAGGTAAGAGCTGATGGGGCACTACCAAGAAACTGCATTACAGAATGGGACGAATTTGTTGCTACTGCAGACTTTTACCGTTTTTGAGCGTCTTCATTTGCTAACTTTTTTTTGGGGGGGGGGGAAGATTAATGAAAGAATGGCCACATTTGGTGCTTAGCAAGGTAGCTTAGCAGCAGTGGTTTTCAAAGGGGTCAAAAGTGGGGTCAGTTGCAGTAGATCACCTAAAACTCTAGGGAAAAGCTAATGACTTGCCCACATCCAGTCCGAAGGATTTGACAGCTCTTGGTGGGGTCTAGTAGTCCCAGCTTAAACACCCTGCAGTTGATTTGGATGCAGACTCCAATGTGAGAACCATTGCTTTAAAATAGTATCAGCTGTGGTGCCTGGGTGGCTCAGTCTGACTCTTGATCTCAGCTTAGTTCTCGATCTCAGGGTCGTGAGTTCGAGGCCCATGTTGGGCTCCATGCTTGGCATGGAGCCGACTTAAAAAAATAACATCAACTGTAGGAAGGTGGAACAGTTGGTGTAGAAATAAATAATTCACACAAAATGAACACCTACAAATAATAGGAGCAAAGATAATAAGCCTGCAGGACCCCTACTTTGTGACAAGCACTGAATCTCTAGAGAACACAGGGGGGTCTTCATAAGCATTGCTGAGGGACAGTATGGCACAGTGATGAAGAGCATAACCTGAAGCCAGATTCTCCAGGGTTCAGTCCTCGCCTTTACTATTTAAGAGCTCCATGCTGTAAACAATTTCTTCATCTGCAAAATACCTAACTCAAAGCCTTATTATAGGGATTAAGGAGTCAATATGTGTAAAGCATTTAGAACAGTGCCTGGAACATACAGCTCTAAGAGTATCTGGTATTTGTGTCTTTCTCAGTATATAATGTATAATTTTATATTAAAAACCCTTATCCAATTGTAAGTTTTCTATTTTTATATATGCAGATGCTACATCTTAAAGAGTTTAAATAACTTGATGGCTTAGTCAGGATCCTTTCAATGACTAGTATCAAAAATATAATAAAAAATATACCTCTGAAACAAATAATACATTACATGTTTAAAAAAAAGAGAGTGGGAAGGGAAAAATGAAGGGGGGAAATCGGAGGGGGAGACGAACCATGAGAGACGATGGACTCTGAGAAACAAACTGAGGGTTCTAGAGGGGAGGGGGGTGGGGAAATGGGTTAGCCTGGTGATGGGTATTAAGGAGGGCACGTACTGAATGGAGCACTGGGTGTTATACGCAAACAATGAATCATGGAACACTACATCAAAAAAAACACCAAAAAACCAAAATAAAATCTTATGTGGAAAAAAATTGCTTTGAATATTTAAAGGGAATTTATTGGTGTGTGTAGCTAAACATTCCAGAGAATCCAGACCGTGTCTGCATTCTTGGTGTTCAGGTGATTGTATCAGGACCTGTGTTCTTCCCATGTTATTTCTTCTGTGAGGATAACTGCGTACCCTCTTTCCACCTCATCCCTTCTGCTAATGCCGAATAAAGTGAGTGATAGACTTTATTCTTCTATGGGGACCCACAAAATGGAGGCTGTCCCAGCAAGCCTCATCACAAATCAAAACCTACGTCAGCCTGCATTTATGGTGAAACACCTGTCAAGGAATCCTAACATACACCAATCACAATCCTCCAACTCAGCCTTAGCTAGCTTGCCTAACCTTGGAGAAGAGAGCCTGCTAGCCTTATAAGGAAATCCCCAGGCCCCCTAGCCAAGCATGCCCTGTTTTTGTGTAGCCTCTTCTAATACCAGTTGTGAGGCCCTGTACTCCCCTAACCTGCCTGCCCCCTGCCCCCGTCCCTGGATTGTATCCCCGGAATAAGGACATCAAACTTACAACAAATTGTTTTGGTTTTGTCATTTGATGGGAGGTTCTCTTCCCCAGGTTGTTTTTTTTTTTAATTGAAGTATAATTGACACACAGTTACACTAGTTTCAGGTGTACAACATAGTGATGTAAGGATTAGATACATCTCACAATACTCACCATATAAGTGCAGTGAATAGTAAACATCTGTCACCATACACAATTTACTCTGTTGATATTGACTGTATTCCTTATGCTGTACTTTTCATCCTGGTGTCTTAGTTATTTTATAATTGGAAGTGTGTATCTCTTACTCCCCTTCACCTATTTCACCCACCTCCCTGCCCACCTCCTCTCTGGCAACCAGCAGTTCTCTGAATCTGTTTTTGTTTATTCATTTAATTTGTTTTTTAGATGCTGCACATTAGTGAAATCATATGGTATTTGTCTTTCTCTGACTTCACTTAGTATAATACTTTCTAAGTCCATCACATTGTCATGAATGGCAAGATTTCATTCTTTTTTATGGCTGGTTGAACAATATTTCATTTCACAGACACATTAAGTCTGCTTCATCCATTTATCTAACAGTATACACTTGAGTTGCATCCATATGTTGGCTATTAAAGCTGCAATAAACATAGAGGTGGTACATAGATCTTTTTAAATTAGTACTTTTGTCTTCTTTGGGAAAATACCCAGCAGTTGAGTTTCTGGATTTTATGATACCACTATTTTTAATTTTTTGAGGAACTTTAGCCCCTGGGCTTACCCACAAAAGCCTGACTTGGATGATGTGCCTGTCTTTGAGCCAAGTACAGATTATTTGGCCTGGATCACATGACCATCTTTCCAACTGCACATCATATCAGACCGACCACCCAATCCACAGCCTCTTTCCTCAGAGGGAGGTGAAAAAACTCAGGGTTCCTTAACAGAAAGAAGGGAAGGGGAGTAATGGTAGGAATGAAAACAACAGGTGTTGCTTACATGTGCCTGGGGTCATCCAGGTTTCCAGTGGTAGAGCCATTCCTCTGATTAAAGATCCCCATCTGTTTGACTTGGAAGGCATGCTCTTTCGTGCTCCCAAATACTACTTGAAATTAAATACTTTTGCTATTCACTATGTGCTGATCAATGTCCTAGGTCCTAGGAATGTAAAGCTATTTAAGACCCATCCTTGCCCTGAGGAGCTTCATTTAACGGTGGACACAAGTGTAAAGAGAAAATGACAGTGTCTGGATTAAGGTGCTCAGAAGGAGGCATGAAGGGCTCATTAGCAGCAATTAGAAGTACTTGCTATATGATCATTAATCATCAACCCACACTTCTGAGCTCCAAGATCTGCACTCTCCCTTTGCCGGGGAGCTCCAGGGTAGAGAGAACAAGTTAACATCTGAGATGTATCTCCTGGAGGAGGGAGAAATTCTCCTCAGTTACTCTGATTTGATCTATGGAAACACTGATGTTGATAGTCAGTTTCAGGGAAGTTACTGCATGAGTTAGACAAAAAGGAAAAAGTCACAAAAATTAAAGCTGCTTCGATTAATTTATTAGAAGAGATACTCTCCAAATGTGGGTATCTTGATCCTAAAACCCCCAAAGTTTTTCTCCAAATTTTTTAGTGCTTCAAAGAGAGCCTGAGTTCATTCACAAAGGAATAAAAACAAGTTCATTTTCCCTTGGTGCTTAATGGTGAAACTGTTCATTTGATATAAAAATGACACATTGGGTGAAACCAGCTCCATCGGGATAAACTACAGAGCCGACTGAAGCCTCACCATGCTCCAATCAGAGCTCTGCATTTGACATTAAAATGCTGTGCTTGGCTGCAAGTCAGAAGGACCAGACCAGAGTAGACAACACAGAATCTTCCATTCATTTCAAGTAAATTTCGTGACTTTATAATGAAAAACAAACATGAGCTGAACAGCACACAGCATTCTTCAGCTAAATTCATGAGATGAAGGGAAGAATGCAGTGGTGATGCTGTTAGTCTGATTGGGTCTTAAATGAAGATTATGGTACAGAGATGGAATGAACACTCTTGAGGCATCTTATGGGACTTTGTGAGGCCATGTGTTACACATTCTAAGGCTATTAGGTTTGTTCTGCACTTCAGAGGTTCCAGCTTGTTAATGGACTAGTTCAGCTGCTGGTCTGGTCTGGCAAATTCTTGAGGAGGAATGGGCAGCCGCCCTCTGCTCAATAGCATCCACCTCTCAATGGTCTCATTTTCCACAATCTGTCATGGACATCTGCTAAGGGAAATTTTTGACTTAAAAAAAAAACCATAAAAGCATTCAGAACTCAACTGTGGAAAGAGGGATGTGAGAAATTTTGAAAATCAACTCTATATATTTTGATCATAAACAATAGAAAGTAGACCTTATATTTAGAACCTAAAAAGAGTAAGGCTTAGCTTTTGACAGAATTGGCCAATGCATCAAACAAAGTGACAAATCATTTGTGTAGAATCATTGGCTTCACTATTTCAGTAGCTTAGCTGTAGCTACATGTTAGGGACTTAATGCTTTTGTAACCCTAAAACTGCTGTTAAGGCCCTAACCTCCAATGTGGTTGGCCATGTTTAGAGTAAGGAAAGAAAGATAAATGGAGTCAATAGGGTGAGGCCCTGACCCCATAGGATTAGTGTTCATCTAAGAGACGCCAGACAGTTGACGATCCCTCAGAGGAAAGCCATGCAAGGACAAAGTGGCTATCTACTAGCCAGGAAGAGTGTTCTCACCATGAGCCAAATCCTACCAGAAGCTAGATCTGAGACTTTGCAGCCTCCAGAACTACAAGATAATAAATGTCAGCTCTTGAACCGCTCAACCTGTGGTTTTTTGTTAAGGCAGCCAAAACTGCGTAATGTGGATCTTGGTACTGAGAAGTGGGGTACTGCTGTATCAAATACCTAAGCGTGTGCAATCAGCTTTGGAACTGGGTAATGAGAAGAGGCTGGACGAGTTCAGGGGTGCATGATAGGAAAACTTAGATTGTTGGGGAGGAACTGTTGATGGAAAAATGGGTGGGAAGAACGATTTCTGGTTAGGGTGCAGAAAGAAAAGAGGCAAGCCAGAGAGAAAGCTTTAGTCCTAGAGAATACGTGCATCATCATGCACAGGATGTTGGTAGAAATAAGGACATTAAAGGTCCTTGTATTGAAACCACAGATAGAAATGAGCAACTTACTGGAAACTGGAGGAATGATAGTTCTTGGTGTAGGGTGGCCTAGAATTTATAGTTGTGTTTTAGTGTTTTCTGGAAATTGCAACTTGGAAGCAATAAGATGGGATACTTCGTTGAGGAAGTCTCTAAGCAAATTAGTGCAAGAGTAGCTTGGTTTTTCCTTACGCCTTAGAGTAAAACTCAAGAAGAGAGAATTAATTTGAAGGAATTGTTAAGCAAAGGAACCACAACTTGAAGATTAGGAAAATTTGCAGCCTAACCATATTAGAAAAACTGAAAAAGCTTCTTCTGAAAAGAACGCTAAGGGTGTGGCTGAGCAAACACTTGATAGGGAGACTGGTGTAGATGCAACCACTGATGGGATCATTTTTCTCAACAGAAGCCAGGAATAGAGGTGGAATTGTATCAGGAGAAACACAACCAGTTTCGAACTGAAGGGTTCAGATATAGGCTGAAATGAAGCAAGGCTTTCTGGGTTTTTTGGTTCTACAGGATGGGACCACAGAGCTCTTCAGCTTCAAACATGTTTTGTCCTTCAAGAAAAAGGAAGAACGACCCCAAAGGTGGTTCAGAGATCATCAGCGTTGCCATTCCCACTAAGGTCCAGGGGGCAAGCCTGGTTCCCCCTGCATTTAAAAGAGTGGGGCGTCTGGGACTTGGGGGCCCATAATGCCACTCCCCAATGCCTCAGGGGCAAGGCTTTGGCCCATTGTTGTCTGGGCAGTGCTGCCCCACAGAGCCAAAGGGGTGATACGGCCAGCCCAGGGGGCCTGGAGGATAGAACATCAAACTGGAGGATTATTTTCAAACTTAAGATCTAATGGAATTTACCTTGCTAGGTTTTCCACTTGCTTCGGCATTCGTCACCTCTTTTTTCCTTCCAGTTTTTCCCTTTGGGCGTATCTATCCTACGCCTGCCGCACCAATGTATTTTGGAAGCACATGACTTGTATGGTTTCACAGGTTCACAGCCAGAGAGGAATTTGTGCCTCAGGTGAATCCTACCTGGAGTCTCACTCATATCTGATTTAGTGATAGATACGTGAGACTTGGACCCTTAGACTTGACAGTTGATGGGAGAATAAGTTAAGACTTATGAGGCTATTGGGATGGAATGAAGGTATTGTATATGAGGGAAGGACATAAATTTTGGGGTCAGAGTGGAATGCTGTGGAATGAATGTGTCCCTCCAAAATTTGTATGTGGAAGCCCTAACTTCCACTGTGGCTTAGAAAAAAGAAAAAATTAAGGTTAAATAGGGTCACAGGGTGAGGCCCTGATCCTCTAAGATGAGTGTCCACATAAGGGGAGACACCAGAAAGCTGGCTTGTGTCTGTGTGTGCACTCTTGCACTCTACAGCTTCAGACTGTTAACATGATAAATTTCTATTTTTAAACCATGCTGCCTATGATCGTATTTTGTTATGGCAGGTCAAGCTAACTCATATAATAGGTAAGGTTATGTTCACGTAGAAGCCTGTTTTATATGCCAGTCTCCATATTAATGAGTGGATATTATCAATCTTATTAGCTATCTATTATGAATTGATGCACTTGATAGTGATCATTGCTTTTCCTAACTCTAGTAGCCCTTACAATAAAAAGAAATAATATTTATCTCCTATAAATTTCTCACTATTTCTACCTTGGAGTTCTGCCATCCCTTACTTGATCATTCTATTCAGCAAGGAACTACTTGCAATTTCTAACATGTGTAGTATTTTATACCTTCATATGGTTGAGCATAATCTGCTCTTTATGGAATTCCCTTCTGCCTTTTGTGGAACTAAGAAACTTGTAATCTTCCAGTATTCAAGTTAAGTATTACATATTACATTCTTGGTGAAGCCTGACTTTGATAGGCGGAATAAATGCCCTTTCCTCTGAGATACCTGTGTATCTTGTACATTGTTTAATTAACGTATTTAGACAATATATGTGAGACATACAAAAGGAGATGGCTGGAAGAACAAAAGCTTTGTGAGAGTTAGTACTGATAGGCAATATTTCTGAGATAGAACTCAGAATGTATAATGAAGAAAGAAAATGTTTTTAAAGTATAGATGTGCTGGGTGATAGCAAGATGCAGATGTCCTCCAGAGATAGAATAGATCTTGCAGTGGATCTTGCAATCACCTAGGAGTGGACAAAGATGAGTATAAGCTAGGACTCTGCTCGCAGATGCACAGAAATGATGGGGTCATGAGCCACTAGATGACAGGGTAAGAAGGGCTATGACATAGTTACTAATATGAACTTCAAAAGAGGATGAACCTGCACATGAGGATGGGAGGGTGATGATCTAGAATGCAGAGTGAAATGGTTCAGATCTGCAGAAGGAGCAAGGTGCACAGTAGTCCATCAGCCACCGGATCATGTCTCAGTTACCCAAGCTGGAAATCTTGGAGTTGTATGTGACTATGATTTACGACTCATTTGGTACAATTAGGCCACATCCTAATGGTTCTACTTCTTAGATATTTTTAAATGCCACCTTCTCTATCCCCAACTCTTACATTATTAAATTAGAACCACTACAATAGTAGATGCCTTTGGTTTGCCCTTCAAGATTGACTCATGAGCCGCCTCCACCCGGCTCTGTGCTCTCTGGCTTTAGGTTGGGTTTGGCCAGTGGAAAGTCTCAGCAGGAGATGGCTGTTGAGAAGAAAGGTTCAGGCATTTAATCCCCAGGTTCCTTCCCTGTGAGGTCTGTGTTGTGACAGGAGGTCACTGCTCCTTCTAAAGCCACCCACTTTGCATGACTGTGTTGGTCCACGTTCTTAGGACCTTTCATTCCCCTTCTCCTTTGGCTCTTAGTACCTGGCTCATGCACCACCCTTTGTGACTGCCCCACACTACGCACCCTGTCTTCTGCCCATGCTTGGTTGAGTGTGTGAACAGAATCCTCTCTTTCCGATCTTGCCAAGGGAAGAGCTGATCATATCGTTCTCCAAACTTGCAAATTCTCCTACAAGGTGAACTGAATTGCCTTCACATAGTTCACAAGACCATTTAAACATTAACCTTTGTGGGAAGAGCCTCACCTCTTGCCATGCTTGCAAGGGGACTCCACACTTGGCCACTACGAATGTTCGGGCCCCATAGCACCTGCGGCCCTTCCGGTCTTGGTGCTTTGGCATAAACTCTGTCCTCTTTGTGAAATGCTCTCTCCTCCGTTCACATGGAAACATGTCTATCCGTTATGCAAAAACAAATGTCATGAAGGATGAAGGATGGAGGTGGAGGGCTATCTCCTAACCTACCTGAAGCAATTAGTGAGTATTCACTTAAATCCTATGACAAACTGTACCTACTTCTATTGCATTGCAAGTAACACTGTATTTTCATGGTTAATTGGCAGGCCTTCCTAGGCCCACTAGACTTGAAGCTTCATAGGGAAAGAAGTGTGGTATTTTTAAATCCTGGTAGCAGTTTGAATCTTGGTATCTTACTCTGTGTCTGCCATAGGTGTTCAATAAAATAGATGGAGTAAGTAAATATGCTAACCTGTAAGCTTTTAGTCTAGAGATCTCACATCTGGTTAGAAGGGGAGATGACTCACTTGTGCCATCTTTTTTATTTATTTATGGCTAGAATGAATTTACCTGATCCATCTGGCCAGACAGATGTCCTCCTTCTACCCTAGTTACTTATTCTATATATACCATTCTTAAAACTTTAAACCCAATAGAAAAGTTGATATGGACAGAGTGTTAGAAACACACTAAAAATTTGTAGTCATTCATTGGATATAAACTGCGTACCATTTTCCATCAAAAACAAATATTTACTGTGTATTTTATTTAGGAGACATTTAATTAGTTTTCAAATGAGCATTAAGAAAATGTGTTTAAACATACATGCCTTTTGATTATAGTTGAATAATTGAGGTTTATATTGTGTAGGTATAGTTAAGTGACAAGAAAAACTGAATTTATTCAGTTAGAACATAAATAATAAAAATATATCCTGTAAATAATTTAGACCTAATAAGTTAAAGGGAGACCATCTTTCCTAAATCTATGAACTTTTCATTTAATGTTCTTACAATTAATAGGTAAATGAAGTAAAATGCAAACTTCTATTAAGACTTTTTAACTCCGTCCTTAGCCACTCTGCTTAGTTGAATAAACAAATTAAATAAACTGAAGGGATATGCTTTCGTGTGTTTTTTTTTTTTTTCTTCACAGATGAAGCTTTAAAATAAAGTTTCCCACCTTCTGTTAAACCTTCAGGGAAGCATCTGTGCCTCTGTAATAAGCAGCTAAGAGGCTAAGTCACATATTTTCAGCTGAAAAGTCCGATCTGGATTCTTCTGTCTCATTCATGTGAGTTTCTGGCCTTCCAGGCAGCACTGCTCTGGTGAAGGTGAAGAGAGAAGCTGATCTAAGCTGATCTAAGTTGTGCAAGTGGATTTAAGGCCAGACCGTTGGGTTGTGCATGCATTTTTATGAGCTACTGGCCCACCAGGAAAAGGAAGACTCTCTCTTCTTAGGAGCAAGTAATAGTAAGAGAAGTCTGAGAATAAAGCCTGAAATGTAAATCACAAATTCAGCAGTGAGAATATCTGTGTAAGAATAAGAGAATTCTAGGGGCACCTGGGTGGCTCAATCGTTTAAGTGTCTGACTCTTGGTTTCGGCTCAGGTCATGATCTTGGGGTCCGGGGATCAAGTCCCATGTCTGACTCCGTGCTCAGTGGGGATCCTGCTTGAGATTCTCTCCCTCTCCCTCCGCTCCTCCACCCACCCCCACTCACTTGTGCTATCTCTCTCTGTTTCTCTCTAAAATCAATAAATAAAAATTTTAAAAAAACAGAATTCTTGTCATTTGTTGCAAAGAACAAACAATATCACAGAGAAACTACTAATAAACTTGAGGAGCTTGAACAAAAATGGTGAGTTGAATGAATGGGATTAATTCAAAATTTACTTCCCAGCACGGGTATATCTCAACCTATGCAACAAAGGTTCAGTCTAAGGCATTATTTAAACTAAATTTTCCCAGTGAATTAATAGTAAATGCAGTAAAGTTTGCTTTTTAAGGCATACTTGGGGAGATGGCTTGTGGAAAATCCTTTGTTGGGACACCTGGGTGGCTCAGTCGGTTAAGCGACTGCCTTCAGCTCAGGTCATGATCCCAGGGTCCTGGGATTCGAGCCCCACGCCAGGCTCCCTACTCAACAGGGAGCATGCCTCTCCCTCTCCTTCTCCCCTGCTTGTTCTGTCTCTCTCTCTCTCTGTCAAATAAATCTTTAAAAAATATTTGTTAAACCATATACTTGGATTCAAATTTATCTGAATATAAGTTTAGATTTTCACATTCAGTAATAAGATTTAAGAGATACCTGTGGACTATCCTTGCCATTGGGCCCGTTGAAACTGGTCTGAGGGTAAGGATAATATTCTTATGTCATCACCAGTCTGCCCAGCCATGTAGTTTTACAGCTGTTTACATTTGGAAAATAAATGGAGTGTATTTCATTCTCAGGGCAGACCTTCAGCAGTGCCTCTTCTAAGCACTAAATTATAGCAGCACACTGAAGACAAAATATGTTGTGTAATCCATGTCCATTTCATAAGACGTTTTTCTCCCTAGTAAGTTTTTATGACTACACCAATTCTTTGAGAAGCCAGACATACTGAAGGAGGTGATCACCAAAAGTAAAGTAAGGCACAAGTTTAAGCCCCAGAAATGCCTAATTTTTTAATGAGTTATGACTAATACCATTGTATGTGCTTTTGCTTTAATATTTCATAATATTTCCATGTTAAGGTATTTGCATAATGTTGCATTATATTGAGGTAAGATGATTCTGAAATCATCGTTAGATTATTTCCAACTTTCTTCAAAAACCTGGTATAGTAATGTTGCAGTGGACACCTTTATTTATATAGTTTTGTATTTTTATTTTTACTTAGTGCATAATCAGCAATGCTGTTTTCATAGAGCAAAAAATTTTCTTCTGCACAGCTACATTCTACAAATTAGGAAGGCTGAAGTCTTCCTAGTGCCATAACAGTGTTTGGTATATACCGTACTCACGGTATGGAATTGTTGCAGCTTTGGGAGACAATCATTTAGAATTTGTTCTTGCTAAATTGGTATATACGAAATAGTGTCTTTTTTTTTTAAAGATTTTATTTATTTATTTGAGAGAGAGAATGAGAGACAGAGAGCATGAGAGGGAGGAGGGTCAGAGGGAGAAGCAGACTCCCCGCCGAGCAGGGAGCCCGATGCGGGACTCGATCCCGGGACTCCAGGATCATGACCCGAGCCGAAGGCAGTCGCTTAACTGACTGAGCCACCCAGGCGCCCAATGAAACTTTATTTATTTATTTATTTTTATAAAGATTTTATTTATTATTTGACAGAGAGAGAATGAGAGAGAGAGAGAGCATGAGAGGGAGGAGGGTCAGAGGGAGAAGCAGACTCCCCCCCCCGAGCAGGGAGCCCGATGCGGGACTCATCCCGGGACTCCAGGATCATGACCCCAGCCGAAGGCAGTCGCTTAACCGACTGAGCCACCCAGGCGCCCCGAAATAGTGTCTTAAGATAGCAAATCTTTAATTCCTTATATGGTATTTAGTGATCTTCTGCAACGTGTCATAGCATCAAATATCTGAACTTGTAGACCATTTATTCTGGGAAGGTACTCTATTAGCTTCCATCAAATAATCCCCAAACTATAGTGAAAAGCGTGATGCTTCCCTCACATGCATTCACACTATAGGCAGTCAGTCAAGGGTACTGACAGGTTTTGTTTCAATAACTTTGGTGAACTAAGGGTGCCTAGGTGGCTCAGTCGGTTGATGTTCTGACTGTGGCTCAGGTCATGATCTTGGGGTCCTAGGATCAAGCCCCGAATCAGGCTTCCAACTCAGCAGGGAATCTGCTTGTCCCTCTCCTTCTGCCCCTCCCTGTGCTCATGCTTACTCCTTCTCTAAATAAATAGATAAAATATTAAAACAAAACAGAACATGGGGCGCCTGGGTGGCTCAGTCGTTAAGCGTCTGCCTTTGGCTCAGGTCATGGTTCCAGGATCCTGGGATCGAGCCTCACATTGGGCTCTCTGCTCAGCAGGAAGCCTGCTTCTCCCTCTCCCACTCCCCCTGCTTGTGTTCCCTCT
>NC_058414.1:26206785-26354621 GCF_002201575.2 Neomonachus schauinslandi | reverse complement strand
GGAAGCCTGCTTCTCCCTCTCCCACTCCCCCTGCTTGTGTTCCCTCTCTTGCTGTGTCTCTCTCTGTCAAATAAATAAAATCTTAAAAGAAAGTAGGATAAATTTTTAGCCAAGTTTTCATATCCACTCATGACAAAGTGAGCAGGTAGTTATGCCCTTCCACATACACTCTCTTTGTTTCCCAGTGTAGGTTTAGGAAACTTTGTTTAGGGAATAAATCTAAGAAGACTCCTCCCCTTGATTTTTGCAAATCAAGCTGCCCACTTGCACCTCCTTAGATTTTTTTTTTTTTAATTTCTATCACTGGCAGTTGTCTACACATACACATATACCCTTTCATTTAATTTTTATTTGATTTTTATATGATAATTTTTATCACATTATTAGGATTTACTAGTAAATTAGAGATCAACACATCAAAGTAAAAAAGTGTAAATGGAGTGCAGATGGCTAGGCTCAGTGTGGTAAGTTAATTGACTGAAAGTAAACTATGAGTGAGACTGTAAATTATACATGCAGTGCACCTCCAGATAACTCCTTTAAAATGACAGTTACTCAATTTTTAAAAACCGAAGTTCTGCACTTTGAAAATAGACTACAAGAATAACTCCTAGCCTGTATGAAAACACAAAAAATTATTTTAAGGAAAAAAAATTCCTTGAGCTAGCTAATGTTGAATAGTTTTGATAACCTGAAACTTCTTAATTTGCAAAGAATTTTCAGCAGTTCTTTTCAAGGTTTAAGATGTATAGTGATATATTTGTCCTTTTATTTCTGGGCTCCTACTTTCTCTGACTGGATCCAAGTATAGCTACCCCAGACATAGTCTATGCATAGACCAGTTTACATAGTATCATGGATATGTTATAAACATACCCTCCACAGTTTTAAACACAGTGTATACCTTTTTCTGCCCCTTTGAAAGCTTAAAATAAATCTTGGAAATCATTTCATACCTTACTTTGTAATCAACCATGCAACCTTCCCCTGTATTGTAAATAATTTTTTACACCAGTCCATACATCCTTGGGTATTGGTTGTCTTCATTCTCTCGCTAATGCAAAAATGCAGTACCGCATGTTCTTGCAAATACTGTAACATATCAGAGAATGTTTTTTAAATAGCTTCCTAAAAATTGAGTTGCTCTATCAAAGAATAAGTGTATTTTTATTATTGATGGTAATTACAAAATTTCCTTCAAAAGAGTTGACCACATTCTATAACAAAGAATGTGAAAGCTACCCCCATTATACCGGTGGAAGTTCTAAATGTTACCTTTGTTAAATGGTGTAGGAGAACATTGAGGTCAATGTCATTGTTTTGATTTATATTTTCCTTGCTTAAGAGTGAGGTTGAGCACCATTTCGCATGCTTTTGTAGTGAACTGCCAATTCATTCACTTTATTTGCTAGTGTTGGCTGGTAGTTTTATTGGTTTTATAAGCTTTTTTTTTTTTTTTAAGATTTTATTAGAGGGTGTGCACACAAGAGGGGGAGGGGCAGGGGAGAAGGAGAAGCAGATTCCCTGCTGAGTGGGGACCCCGGATTCAGGGCTCCATCCCAGGACCCTAAAATCATGACCTGAGCTGAAGGCTGACACAATCCACTGAGCCGCCCAGGCGCCCCTTATGAGCTTTTAAATACACAACTCTACTGCGCTTTTTGTGAAATACATGCTTTTTGCAAACCATAGACATGTTCTTTGTTTGTAATACTCTTTTTATACAGACATTAAAAATTTTAGGTGATCAAATTCATGGACAGATCAGTAGTTTCAAGTTTGTTTTTTTTTTAAAGATTTTATTTATTTATTTGACAGAGAGAGACACAGCGAGAGAGGGAACACAAGCAGGGGGAGTGGGAGAGGGAGAAGCAGGCCTCCCGCAGAGCAGGGAGCCCGATGCGGGGCTCGATCCCAGGACCCTGGGACCATGACCTGAGCCGAAGGCAGACGCTTAACGACTGAGCCACCCATGCGCCCCAGTTTCAAGTTTTGGTATAATGCTTAGACATTGGTATTCAAGATCATTTTTAAAAATTAATCTTTTAGGGGCACTTCCAGGAGCATTGGGCTCTCTGCTCAGCGGGGAATCTGCTTCTCCCTCTCCCTCTGCTGCTCCCCCTGCTTGTGCGCTCGCTCTCTCTGTCAAATAAATCAGTAAATCTTAAAAAAAATAATCTTTTGGGGCACGTGGGTGGCTCAGTTGGTTAAGCGTCTGCCTTTGGCTCAGGTCATGATCTCATCAGGTTGTGGGATCAAGTCTCGCTTTGGGCTCCTTGCTCACTGGGAAGCCTTCTTCTCCCTCTCCTCCCTGCTTGTGTGCTCTTCTCTCACTATCTGTCTCTCTCTCAAATAAATAAAAATCTTTAAAAAATTAATCTTTTAAATACTAAAAAGTTTTTTCTTTTCTTTATATTTTTATTACATTCTTTATACTTTTAAAATATTTTTTATATATTTATCTTTAATGCTTGTGGCATTCTCAAAGATAAAAGGAATATGGAAGAGATTCAGCTTGTTCAGGAGTCATTCTCCTGAATGCTTAAGAGTTACTACACTATTGTTAGCTCATTTATCGATTAATCCATATTTCTCCTCTGATCAGAAATGTGTGTTTGTCATACACTGGTTATTTACATCTGTGTCTTTTTTTGAAATCTCCCCTTCCACCCTCTGTATTGAATTGTTAGTTCTTGTGGCTTTATGCAATAATACAACTAGTCTTTCCTTATTACTACCTTTTTCCCCATAACACATGATTTCTGTATTTTTATATGAAATTTAATCTTCTCTAGGCAATTGAAGTTACCGCATATTTTATTGGGATTAAATAAAACAAGTATTAGGGTAACTTGGTATCATTTTATAATTGAGATGTTCAAGACCATCACACAAAAGGGAGTAAATCCTTCTCTTCATTTTCAAAAGTTAGATTTCGCACAGATCTTGTAAATTTTATTTCTAGAAATTCAACCCTGCTTTTTTTTTTTTACCTACTGTAAATATTTTTCTTCTAAATGTTTTCTACTATATGGCTATTTTGATAATTGTGTAAGTTTCTATGTTACTTATTTTGTTAAAATAGTTTTCCATGAAAAGTGTAAACAATCATACTACTTAAAAATGGCAGTTTTTATCTTGATAAATTAAAAAATTTATTCTTGGGATCCAATAAAATTTTTAGTCTTGTGGATTTATATTTTCAAAGTTAGACCATTTGGGCTATTTTTCTATGTTTCTGTTTGGCACAGCACCCCCTCCTGCTGCTTCTGTGTCTCCAATTGCATAATGTTGAACTACTTGGTATTTTTTTCTTACATCATGGATGTTCTTTGAGTTGTCAGGAGCTCATTTGAGCTGGGGGAGAGAGAGCTGAGCTACCAGGTGTTGGAGTAGCTAAGAAAAGTAACTAGCCCCAAATAAGAATTAAGCCTTCTATCACTTTCTGTGGTGATGTAAGCAAGAGGCTAGAACAGGAGAATGCATCCACTTCCCCTGTTCCATTGACCCTCATGGAACACATCTGGAAGAGGGTAAAGTGGCTCAGTACAGTCATGGTGGAGTCTTCTCACAGTTGATGGTACACACACACACATACACACACACACACCCCAAAAGGCTCGGGCAGTTTTGTGGGCACTGAGATCAGAGAGCCAGTGGTGGTGGGGGTAGGCTAAATGGGGAGCAGTACAGGGTACTGAATCAGAGTAGGAACAGTTGTCTTCAGTGTTTCCTTCCCTGCCCACCCCCCATCCCATGTCCACCCAAAAGGAGGCCTCAGGAGAGATAATTGAAGGCCAATAAAGAACTCAGAATGAACCTGACTGGGCTAGGAATGCAAATATGGGAAGGGCATGTCCAGCCAGATAGGTGGGTCCTTGACCATTGCTCTCTTCAGAGACTGTCAAGTTCTGGCTGTAGACCAAGTCTGCCATGGAGAAGGCAGCTTCCTGCCAGCCCTGCCCCTACTTGGACTGTCAGAGAGTCTTAAAGGCTTATGGTCTTGATGCTTAAAAAAAAATGTACAGGTTTTTAAGCAGGAGCCAGATTCCTCGTGTACTTCGTTTGGGACAGGTTTTATTTAAATTTATGGATTCATTATTTCCTGCAGTGTCTTAAGTGTATTTTTCATTTAAGATAGTGTTTTTGATCTTCAGAAATTTCTTATGTGTCTTTTTAAATATTTCCCATGTCTCCTCATGTTCCTGTCTCCCTCTGCTTTCTTGGGCATATAGAGCATATGTATAGTAACAGTTGGAGTTCTTTGTGCGCCAGATCTAACATCACTGTTACTCCATGGTTGGTTCCTATTACATTTTCTCTGAATTAAGGAATATATTTTTGTGCTTCCTTGCTTACCTGTGAACTTTTTAATGGATGCCAGGTAATGTCTGTGTACTTAGTTGATTGCTGGCTCTGATACATTTCTTAAAATCATCTTAGGTTTTGTTTTTGGTAAGCTGTTAATAAAGACCACTAAAAACCTTTTGAGGCTTGCTGCAAAGCTTAGTTAGGACAGGTCCAGAGTAGCCATTATTCTAGGGCTAATTTGGCTCCACTACTATTAGGGTTATACCCTGCTAAGGAGTCTACTTGATGGCCATGTATTAGAAGGTCTTTCCACTGTGGAGCACAAATGATACCTAGCTATGTATGAATGGATTCATGCTCAGCCAAAGATTTAAAAGACTCTTCTGCAAATGTCTAGGCCCCTCTCCTTTTCCATGTAGTATTTTTTTTTTCTAGGACTGACTGTACCCCATAAAATGTAGCTGTTTGGGCCTCTCTGAATTCAGACCTCGACCACCTTCACCCAACAAGACCTTCCTCAGATTCTTCCATCACTGCAGCCTGGCCTTGACTCAAAGCAGAAAGCTGGTCAGACCATAAAACTCACCTTATTTCCCTTATTGTGGTTATCATATTCCTACCTACCACTTATTATCCAATGTCTAAAAACTATTTAATACATTGTCTAGTTTTTCTAGTTATTTGAAGTGTATATTTTCATAGCTGCATAACAAATCACCACAAACTGGGGCGCCTGGGTGGCTCAGTCATTGAGCGTCTGCCTTTGGCTCAGGTCCTGGGATTGAGCCCCACATCAGGGGGGGGGGCTAAGCAGGGAGCCTGCTTCACCCTCTCCCACTCCCCCTGCTTGTGTTCCCTCTCTCACCGTGTCTTACTCTGTCAAATAAATAAAATCTTAAAAAAAAATCACCTCAAACTGAGGAGCTTAAAACAACACATTTATTGTCTACAAGTTTCCATGGGTCAGGAGTCTGACCATGGCATAATTGGGTCCTCTGGTCAGGGTCTCACAAGCCAGGAGTCAAGGTGTTTGCAGGACTGCTATTTTGAACTTTGGAATTCTCGTCAAAGCTCACAGGGTGATGGGCAGAATGGCCATCTGTCAGCTCCTTGCAGCTGTAGATGTCAGGATCTGTGTTCTTGCCCACCCTCAGCCGGGGCTGATCCCTGCTGTTAGAGGCCACATGGAGTTTCTTGCCATCTTCCGCCATGGTGGCTAATGATGTCTAGGCCAGCTGTTGGAAGCCAAGTCCAGTCACAGCCATCTGCTTTTTGATTAACTCAGAATCCGTTGATCTGGGAGTTTATGTCTGCGAAATTCTTTCACTTTTGCCATATTCTATGGGCTAGAAGCAGATCCTAGGTCCAGCCTGCACTTCAGGGGAGAGAGATACCTGAGGATATCACTCACTGGGAGTACTTGAGGGTCTTACCTGAGACCGTGTGGCCAATTTTGTCTTTATTGCTTGTATTTTGTTGGAAGTGGCAACCTTCTCTAGTTCTGTTTCATCTTTTCTATGAGCCTGCAAGTAGAGCCCTCAAAATATTAAATGAAGTGATATTAGACTTTCTTGTTGCCAGTTTTAAGGGAACTTTTCCCATTATTAAATGTTTGTCATGCTATATTAAGAAATTGCCAGTAGATTTATATGTTAAGAATGCATATTAAATATTGCTAAGTTGAATATTAGCAAATGTGTTTCATAACAATGAAGAAGATTCTGTGATTTTTCTCTTTTGGTCTATTTATAGGTTGAATTATTGATATTGAAACACATTGGCATTTCTAAATTGAACCTCACTTGGTTATGTTGCATGATTTTTCCCTAGTATTAAGATTTTTTAAATTAATAGACATAAGTAGAATTCTGTAGTTTTATTCTATTTACGTAATTTTTTATATTAAAGTTACATCTGCTTCAGTAAAAGAATTCAAGTTTTCCTTTATATGCTTTAGAATGGTTTAAACAATCCAGAAAGTTTTTTCCTTAGTATTTTATAGAATTCACCATGTCTGGCACTTGAAGAGAAATCACAGTTGTTTATGTTCTCACTTCCTTGTATAAAGAGTGGTCTGAATTTTTACCTCTCCTATAGTCAATATTTATTAATATTTTGCTAGGAGTCATTCTTTTCCAATAAATTTTTTTAAAACTTGGAAAAGTAATCATTCATAGTTTAATACCCACTGTACCTTTTATCTCCCATTCTGTTGCTTATCTTGTATCCTCCTATTTTTAAAAAGGTTTACAATCAATTTGTTTAGCTATTCATCGGAAAAAAAAATATTTCTTGGTCTATTTAATAAGTTTGTTTGATTACCTAATTTACCTTTTCCTGATTCCATCCTTTACTTACTTGAAGTTTTACTTTCGTTTTTATTGTTTCTTGATTTGAAGATTTAATTTATTTATCTAATACTTTCTTCACAAACTACGTGATTTTAAGTCTCTGTATTTTTCTCCAAGCTCTGATTTTACTGTTCTCACTAAGTCCAACAATTTCATATATAGTTTCATATCACTTTGTCTAAGAAATTTTTTATTTTAGGTGTTACTTCCTCTTTGACGTTAAGAATTTTTATGGAGATAGTTTTTATAATTTTAATGTTAAGAGGGTAGGAATTTTACAGTTTTTTGGGGGTTTCTTTATGTAATACCTAGTTTAACATAAAATGTGATCAGAAAGTGTTTGCCCTATAGCTTCTAGGTCTTAAATTAATGCTCATTATGGCCATTATAGGATGAATATATGTGCGTGTTTTTTGAGCACTTACAGAGGAACTGTTAATGCAAGCAAAATTTACTCATTCAATGAAAATTTGTGCTTAATTCATCAAGCTGCAAACCTTGACCAGAAAAAAGAGAAAAGTTGTTTATTCAAAATCAGTAATGCAGATAAAAATTACTTATATGATTTACTGTAGAAATAGTAATATACTGTAGATAATTGAAGTGCTGCTCCAGACCCCTCTGGGGAGTTAGGTAATAGTGAGTATCATCAACATTCTACCTTTCAGAAATCCAAGCCGTATTAAGTTCCAAAATACATCTGACCCCCAGAACTACTGATAAGGGATTGTAGACCTGTCTTTCTATTAGAATTTTTCCCTGTAGAACAAATACATAGGATAGATTTAGTTTGTTACTTTTGATATTAAGAAGTGTAGTCTGAGGTAAGATATATTTTCCAGAGTTTTATAAAATACTTTCTTCATGGGTGCTTGGGTTGCTCATTTGGTTAACTGACTGCCTTCGGCTCAGGTCATGATCCTGGAGTCTGAGGATCGAGTCCCGCATTGGGCTCCCTGCTCAACAGGGAGTCTGCCTCTCCCTCTGACCTCCTCTATCTCGTGCTCTCTCTCTCTCTCTCTCAAATAAATAAATAAATAAAATCTTTAAAAAAATACTTTCTTCATCCACTTCTTTTTAATTGTTGCGGTATAAGAAGTACCTACAGTATGAACAATTATTTCTTAATCAAAAATTAAAATTAGTGTAAAAGCTAAATTCTCTTGTATAGGGGATTAAAATGTTACAATTATCTACACACAAAATGTTTCAATGAGAAATTGTTAAAATGCCTTGGAGCTCAGGTGAATATAATTCAGGTAAAATGAAAACTTTATTCATTGGAATAGTATTAAGGCTTTTATTACTACAAACACAGGTGGAATCTTAAGTAGGCTTGTTGGTTCTATTCTATTTCTTTGCCTTCTCCAGAATCTCTACACTCAGTGCTATAGATAAGTCCAAATGTACTGCACCTCTACCCTGACTTTCTTTTTTGTTTTTGTTTTTTTTTTTTTTTTAAAGATTTTATTTAGTTGAGAGAGAGAGACGGAGATAGTGACAGAGAGCACGAGTGGAGAGGAGAGGGAGAAGCAGGCTTCCCACTGAGCAGGGAACTCGATGTGGGGCTTGATCCCAGGACCCTGGGATCATGACCTGATCCGAAAGCAGACACTTAACTGACTGAGCCCCCCAGGTGTCCCTCTACCCTTACTTTCAATACTCCAAATGTACAAACAAGTTAATTACTCAAACTTGACCTCCGCAGTCACCAAATCAGGAGTTGTCCTAGGTGCTGAATTCTTGGAGAGGGAGGGAGAGAAACAGAAAATAGTATTACCATATGTGGACGACTTACTGGAAGTTACAAAATGCTTTGAGAACAAACAGAAATAGAAAACCAATTTGCCCGGAGCATGAAGGAAGACAGAGAAAAGGAAAATTATATATGGACCTTGGGATTGGTAGAAATTTTCTAATTCGTCAGTTTCAAGCAAAAAAAAAAAAGTTGAAGAAGAAACAGCATTTGTGAAGTACTAAGATATTTAAGGAGAAAAGGCTGAAGATAGATGGAAAGAGGGTTTACAGTAAGTGTTGTTGGGGGATTGGGTGTCTTGCTAGACACTTCTGGCTCTTTCCATGCCATGTTCCTGAAAGAGAACTGACTCATCTCCCTCGCATGCCTTGCAGCAGATTCCAAGACATTCTTATACTGAATGTGTTTTGTAAATTACAAACAATGATACAAATGTTAAGTGGTTGCTCCAATACATTCCAAGATAGATCCATAGACTTAAGTATGTTATGTAATTATCCTAGTTTTCCAAATTACAATGTCCTAAATGTGATCATTGACTAAAATGAATAGAATGCTGATGGTAGTTCTTGTAAATAGATGGGATAGTAGTGAAGCATTTTAAAAAGAAAGAATTTGACTAGGGCGGCATTTTAATTTAATGTCACAAGAGAAGTCTTGGCATTTTTAAAAAAGGGAAGAGATTATTAATCATTTGGACTTTTATTATTTTTTTTAAGATTTTATTTTTATTTATCAGAGAGTACAAGCAGAGGGAGCAGCAGACAGAGGGAGAAGCAGGCTCCCAACTGAGCAGGGAGCCCGATGTGGGGCTCGATCCCAGGACCCCAGGATCATGACCTGAGCTGAAGGCAGACGCTTAACCAACTGAGCCACCCAGGCACCCCAAGTCCTTACTTTCAAATAGTTTACAGCCTATCATGTACAGAAAAGCCAGAGGGGCAAAAAATAATTTGCTGGTGCTCATCTTTTTCCCTTTACAAGTTGTTATTAAGCTGTTTGCATTATCTGACAAGATATAATCCAAGAACTTTATTCTTGAAGCACAGATAAAGAAGCAGATAAAGCACATATTGCTAATATGAGCTGAAATGATAAAATGAGCACAAAGGTGCTGAGACAAAGCACAGGAATTTACTGGAAAATGTCAAATGAGCCTTTTAGTAAAACAAGAAATACAAACTGCCTGTATACAACTTAAAAATGCAAATGATACAGGGGGCCCTGGGATGGAGCCCCACGTGGGACTCCCTGCTCAGTGGGGAGTCTGCTTCTCCTTCTGCCCCTGCCCTCTGCTCATGCGCGCACAAGCGCTCTCTCTCTCTCAAATAAATAATATTTTAAAAAAAAGAGGGTAAGGACTTTATTCTCAACGTTAAAATCTTATTGTTTACCAGTATTTGACAAAGAATAAGCATTCACTAAATACTGTTGAATGAAGGAATAAATTCATGAGAGAAAATGTATTACAAGTGAGAAGATTATAGTCATTGATTAGTAAACAGAAGTTTAAACTCAAGAGCATAAAAGAAACGTCAGTTAACTGGATGAGTTTACATATTCTTTCATCACATTAATATATTAAACATATAACAAAGTCACAGAGAGATTGGTATATTCGAAACTGCTTATGACAATTACATTGAGCCAGACATTGAGAAAACCTTTCATCCTTAAAAACTATATCCTTCTACTCTAACTCTTTCTATTGGGAATTTATTCTAAGGAAATAATCCAAATGTGTTAAACAGCTACGGTTATAAACAGATACTTATTTTTTAAAAAATCCAAAATAATCTAGGCAACCTAAAAGACATCTAATGGAGAAATGTTGAGGTAAATTCCTATACCCGTTTAGGGGACTATTAGTTAGGCATTTAAAAATATGTGTAGGAATATCATAATTATATAAATAACTTCTTAAAGTGTCAAGCAGAATTACTGGGATGAAAATCTGTATAGGAGGCAAAAAAGATGAGAGAAAGTGATCTGAATTCAAATTGAGCTTATGATATTGAGCTTATGATATTACTCTGGGTAATTTTCTCTTTAAAATCTTCTAATCGTCTGTGGTGGTTACATTGCTGACTTCTTGGCAGTTCCCCTTCCATGGCTCTTACCATGTAGTCACTCACTAACCATGAAATAACATTGAGTATTTGCTATATGCCGGACGAACTGCTAGACACTGAGAATATAAAATTGACTCTGTTGAAGACTGTAGCAATCAATAAGATGCCATCTATAGGAGGAGTTTTCCCAGAATTTTAGTCTATTATTTGCAACCCTGCTAGCCTTCCCCAAAAGTGCATTTGGTCACTAATATGGCTGCTGCGAGGAAGGGAGTGAGGTAAGAGTGTTCAAGTTTTTTATGTATGGAGGTGAAGGGAAAGTCAAGGAGATTTCATAAACAGATGGTTTTTCCAAAAAGTGATGGGGAAGGGGTAAGAAGAGCAATCTTGAAAAGTCATTTAGAGGTTTCCATAAAATTATGAAAATATATAAATTTTGAGTACATCAAATTTGTGGTAATCTCCTGGCACACAGTCCAGACTTGTAATACTGTATGCAATCCTACAATTTTTCTTTAGATGTCACCTTTCTCTACTAAATACAATCAGAAGTGTTATGGATTATCTCACATGTTTTTTGAATTGAAAAGTGGGTACAATGTTACTGGAACGAAGGTCTGGCAGAAGCAAGAACAGTGCTTAAATGTCCTTCAAACCATAAAGCAGATGAGGTAAACTGTATCAGCAGTTTGGCATAATAGAGATGCTAGAGTTGGAATCAGAAGGCTACTAGTTGAGTCTCTGCTCTACGGCTGCTCAAAATAAGACCTTGGACAAGTCTCAGAAATTGTTTCCATTTCCCTACTGGTTTATCAATGAGGAGAGATATCTCTATTTACCTACCTACCTATGCTATCAGTTTATTAAAATCAGCTTGGAGATCAAATGAGAAATGTAAATGAGAGCATTTTTCTCTATTGAAGTGTTGGATATACAACATTAGAAGTAGGAGTAATTCTGAGAACCTCAAGATACCATATCTTAGGACCAATATGCCTTTGTCTCAAAGAAAGGACTACAAATATTTATCATTCTGTCTACTCATTTCCTTGTACTACAGCTAAAATTCTTAGTAAATATTGTAGGTAAAACAACTGTAGTAAGAACATGAATAGTTAAGATCGGCATGAATAAATTGGTTGGCCTATAAGCAAGTTTTCCTTACATGGGAGTGAAATCGCTACGTAGTCCCATTTTTATAATTGTGGTCCTGATTCTGTAACTGATTTTATACTTTCAAATGAACAGACTATTAAAAGAAGGTGCAATAACTGGATACTGATGGAGAAACTATCACAAATTATTAATTTGTAAAAGCATGTCCAGATTTCAGGAATGGCCTTTTGAGTCTGAGAACATTGTCTTTATAATTTTTTTCATTCAAAAATTTACAATCAGTTTTATTGAACAGGAGTTTTAGTTAAGCAACTTTCAATTCTATTGCATGAAAAATAATTGAGCTCTTCAACAGAGACAACTTGAAAACTCTTCATGACACCTAGGAAAAGAGCATAGTTCCATAACAAAAAACAAAAAACAACCAAGTGACAGAGGAATTGTTAATGACATTTATCATTGCATTAAGTCCATATTTAGAATGTTGAGGGGTTAGAGTTTGTAAGTCAATCTCTGTGGGAAGAAAAGCAATTTCAGTATGGCATATCTATTATTTATAGCATATGAGTTGGCACAAAAGTTCTATTGGGATCATATAAAAATATATTGAATGATTCATGTTTCTCTGCTACATACTATTTGCCCCAGTAAACACACATCATTCTTCTTTATAAGTTTGACTAAATGGGCAGAAAGTCTAATGCGGTAAATATATATTCATCCAACATGAAGTTTAAATAAAGTTGTATTTTACTTTGTGACAGGAAAAGGTATTTCAAGAGAAATGGAAATACATGGAAATATCCAGAGTTCATCATTCTAACCTGCTTTCCCAACTATCCCTTTCCCAAGACACATGTATAGCTTAATTCAGTTGAATCAAAGAAACTACTGGATGATTCCTGGTCCTACCTAGTCATATATATAAAACTTACGTTAAATATTCATTGCTCTTCTCTCTATATTTTTTTTTTAGTCTTTAGAAACCATGAAAAATAGAAACCATATAAGGACTTGACAAGAAATCGGTACTGGTAAAGTTTACAAAATTGCTCCCAGTTAACATAAACAAATTTAAGTGCTTAAAATACTCATTCAAATGCTCTGTACCTTATCACGTATAAGCTTTATTTTAGCATATTGTTAGCGTATCACTTTTTGTAAGATAGATAAATACTGTAAATACCAATAGCAGCGAAAGAGCACCTGAATCAGTTGTTCAATAAGCACTAAGATTCACAAGTATTTCTTGTTACCTTTAGAAAGAAGAGCAAGGCAAGTTAATTGCAAAATGATGAATGCTTTCAATATTCAACACACTTAGAATGCAGGCCAAGTTTGGCATACTTGATTTATAAGTTTCATATATGATAACCCATACTTATGAAATATTGCCTACTGAGTAATACAAGAAGTCCTTTTTTTTCTGTGTACCTCCAATAAAAGGTAGTACTGCCAAACAGCTAGTTGTGTTGTTTTAGGTTCCAGATTAATAGCCAATCTACTAGGCACAGATGTTAAATCCTCATTTATACTGGTGTGCATTTCTTGTCTATTTCCGGGTGGAATGGGTTTCACTCTGATCAATAAATGTTTCTGCCAAGTTGTTCATCTTATTAGAGAGGTCAAAGCAGTGACAGAGGTACATCTGTTTTCATGTCAAGTAATGTTGGAGGTAATGAATTTTCTCCAAGTAGATAAACAACACTCCTGCAATTGTCCTTCGGTCTCCCACTACAGAGCTGATAATGATTAAGCTGAGGCTCTTGGGGAATTGGAAGTGTTGGCATGTCTTAAAACATTTTTTTACTCCAAAATTTATTTCCATCTCTGTGGTATTTTCAGTTCTTGAGTAGTGACCCGGTTGCATAATATACATCTAAGATGATGCTGGTTACATAATGCATTTGCATAAGTGGGAAAATGTAGCAGAAGGATTGTTCCAAAATACAGCCAGTTAAAATTGTTCTCAGTTGCCTACATAATGAAAATAACCTCTTTGCAGGGTTCAGTATTAAATTTAATGTGCTAATAATTAATAAAAATTCCTGATGAGTACAGTACAAGATGCATACAAGTGTATGTTCACATACATACCTTGTCAATGCTTGGTGAAGGCAATGCTAATATTGTAATCTCTTAAGTGACTAAATGAGGGCAACCATAAGTTTACAGGAAGGTAAAGCACAAAGAGATGTTCAGACAAATCTAGAAAGTTTCCATGAGAAACTTGAGTTGTTGGGCAGGAAAAAATGTGAAGGTGTATTCTCACTTGCTTGATGGATAGGGCCAGTTTCCATGTGGATTAAGTTATTGTGTTTCATCCAGCCTGTTCCCTGTAACAGGATTGGATGTGATGAATAGATTCAGTCCCTCTGATTTGTAGTCACTTGGCGAACTGCTAGCATACATTTTGGCCCTGACTTTGGCATTGATTGACCATGCAGTGCTATCACTTGAGCCCTGTAGTCATTGCTGTGTAGGTGTGTAAAATATATAAATCCTTGACAAACAGTCATTCTTGGGGACAGCTCCTCAAGCCTTGGGACCAAGTGAAATCTTGCCAATTAGCAGATTAACTGGCAATGAGAGGTAGTGGACAGACCCTCAGCATCTGGGAAAATGACAGAGGAATAAACTGCAGCTCTGCTCCATCCACACTTAGAGATCTGATGATCTAGTAAAATACCAAAACATCAGGCAAACACATGATTATCATTAGTTTTTCAATGGAAGACAAATACCAAACACTTAGAGCTAGTATTAATCCACAGGTTAAAGGACATTCAACTTCAAGATTGGGAGAGACGTAACTAAAAACCAAAATATATTAAACTATTATTTTTCACTATAGTTTTCTTAATTTTTTTTTATATAGACAACTTGATCAATTAATGGCCCCAGATGATGGGCAGGCATTTGGGAAACATCATTCCTGAGAAGTAGCAGGGCCCTGCAATAAAGATTCTGGTATTGGCCAGACTCTGGAGAGTAGCAGAAAGACAGACAAGAATGCAGTGTCCAGAGGTCCAAAGTAGGCAGCAGTACCTTGTTACAAACCTGGGGTTCACAGCGGTCTCCAATCCTGAGGGAAGCACCCTGGCCTTAGAGAAGATAGGACCTGGCTGGGTTACTAAGGTCAGACTCAATATTGAAAGCCAACATGTTGAGACCAAGTCTGTAGGGCAAGGATCAAAAGTCTGTAATAGCTATATAGCCCAGCTAATAGCAGTGGTAGAAGAGGAGGAACAAAAGGGAAGTTCAACCCTGAGCTGTCCCAATTTCTAAATAAGTAGCAGGCTTAAAATTACTGAGAATGAAGCACTCAATTCTCATCACTGAGGCTAGAGCTGTATCCACGTAGTGGGCGTGTCCCCAGTGGTGCAGATGAAAGTTGGGGCTCAGGGCTTCTTGAAGCTTACTACATAGATGGATGGCATAGGGTGGGTGGTCCAAACCTTCTCATGGGGAGCCTCTTCGTAGTCATTTTCTTACCTCTGTGGAAAACTTGGTGAGATGTTTAGGTGTAATGTTCCTGTCTGTGAGATCGTAACACAAAACTGCTTGTAAGCCCTCAAACGGAAGCCTAGCACAGCTCCCATTGGAGGGTAAAAACTATGTAGCACTCATAGCATGGCGATTCCTCTGCACAGAGCCCTCTGTCATTTGCCAACAATCACTCTTTGACTTGTAATGAAGATAATCAAACGTGAAATTTATAAAAAGACACAATATATGGATCATAATTTTTCAAATACATCTGTAGCTAATACAAGTGGGTTTCATTTCTGCTATTGTTCATGAAATCATGTAGCTAGAATTAAAGTTTTCCAACATTCTCTTAACACGATTTAAAACATTCACTGTTTGCTGAAGCATCATTTAATTTGGGTTGAAAAACTGCAGCCCACAGGCCACATCTGGCCTACCATTTGAATTTGAATGAATTTGAACCTGAGAATATTTCTTAAAAATCTTTTCAATTGATTTGATTGAGTTGATTCAATTGATAGGGTTATACTAAATTCTACTACCAGTTAAGCAAAATGTTGTTCCCCGCCGCCCCGCAAATAATTTTATTCTCGTTAGTAGACTGATATTACACAAATGTAAAAATAATTGTATATTTTTAATTTTGTCAATAAAAATTGTGGAAAAATTTTTCCTTGTTAAACAAGGAACTACATAATTTCTTCAATTTTACCTATTATCCTCAAAGCCAGAATTACTTATTATGTAGGCTTACAAAAAAATTTGCTGACCCTTGTTAAAAATCACCAAAGCAAGGTTACCTTCTGTGCATTTTACATTTAAACATAGGACAATTTTTATTTTTATTTAAAATCTTTAAGATAGTAAGTGGTATATATGGCAAATTTGGTTAGCAATTATTTCCATACGTGAGCAAGAAAATCTTTAGTATATTTGAATTTGGTGGATTCTGTCCTACTGAATAAATTGTTGGAAGCACATCCACCTTGATAAAAGAATTTTGTCTCAGGGCACCTGGGTGGCTCAGTCGGTTAAGCGTCTGCCTTTGGCTCAGGTCATGATCCCAGGGCTCTGGGACTGGGCCCCACTTCAGGCTCCCTGCTAAGGGGGAAGCCTGCTTCTCCCTTTCCCTCTGAAGCTCCCCCCTGCTTGTGCTCAATCTCTTGCTTTCTCTCTTATAAATTAATTAATTAAAAAAAAAGAATGTTGTCTTGAAATTGAAAATTGACATATGAAAACCTTATATCAAAGTTGTGAATATAGTACTAAATGTATCTGTAGGTATTTCAAATAATACAAAATTATTAAATAGGATATTAATGCTTATGGATTATGAAGGGTGAGAAGATCAAATGTTTTATGTTAATAAAATGGAAGTAAATATTTAAAAAGAAAAACCTGAATATTTTAAAAATATAAAGAAATAAGAACATTAAGTTCTATAGAAAGGACAAAGCTTTTGTCAAGACAGGATGTGCAACTCTGGTTTTTAATGACTCACTAGTAGGCACATGGAGAAAAGTATTGGTGACAAAAGAGTCATAGAGAATGTTAAAGAATGAACAATAGATGAAAATTACTAAAAGAGGTAACTTGCCAAAAAATTAAGGGAAAAATTAGTGCTTGTCTTTTGTTCTTAGACATTTTATATTGTATATTTTACTTCTAAAAATTGGTAACACAAAGAAAGTATTTAGTAACATGAAGGTAGGCATGTTCTTGAAAATCCATTGACTAAATATAACTTGAGCATTTAGAATATATATAAACTCTACCCATTTTTCTCTAGAAAGCAAAACTAAGTCAAAAACCACAAATCCATCTTTAAGCTAGAATTTTTTTTTTTTTAATTTTAGAGAGGGAGAGAGAGAGCACGTGAGTGGGAGAGGGAGAGGGAATCTGAAGCAGACTCCATGCCGAGTGTGGAGCCAACAAGGGTCTGAATCTCACCACCGTGAGATCACAACCTGGGCTGAAACCCAAGAGTCAGACCAGCCGACTGTGCCATCCAGGCATCCCTGAGCTAGAATTTTTATTATTTTTTTATTTTTTAAAAGATATTTTATTTATTTGAAAGAGCGAGTACGCAAACAGAGGATATGGCAGAGGCAGAGGGAGAAGCAGACTCCCCGCTGAGCAGGGAGCCCGATGTGGGGCTCGATCCCAGGACCCCGGGATCATGACCTGAGCTGAAGGCAGACACTTAACCGACTAAGCCATCCAGGCACCCCCTGAGCTAGAAGTTTTAAATCATAAATCAAATGATAGGACTGTGCCCTGTTTTTCTTTTTTAAAAAGTGATCGCATGTCCATTCCACATGAGTAAACTTATTAAGATGGAAATCTAAAGATAAAATTTCTCATATGTATCAAAAAACTACATTTTTATCCCGACGTAATTTTCTCCACTGCTAATATCCATACCACAGCACTACCTTGGATGTTGCCACCCCATTTTATCATTATTCTGTCAATATACATATCTCCGTAAAGATCACTCTATTTCACAGCTTCAACAGTTTAAAGAATCTATTAAACTAATCTCGTGTACTCTGGCCTCTTTACACTGGAGTCAAGTCTTCCCACTGCTTGAAGGATAAACACATGCTGGCACAATCACAATCTGATGAGGGCACTTTCTGCTTGAAACTTCTTAAGGTGGCCCAGTATCTGTAGAAGAAATTTCAAATTTCTTAGCATGATAAGATGCTCTTTATCATCTGCCTCCCTTTCTTCTCTAATCCTCAATTTTTCCTGACCGTGTGCCCTAATCTTAAGGCACCAGCTTGCCCTGCATTCCCTAACTAGTTATATTATTTTGTGCTTCTTTCCTTTGCTGCTTAAAATTCCTTCTTATCTCCCCTTCTCCCCTTACTCATCCTTCCCCTTCTGGACTCTTCTTTGTGTAACATTTCTGATCTGTCCTTCTTTCATTCAAAGTTAACGGTCCTCCTCTTCACAGCACTCCGTAGCATGTGTAGAATATTTTACAAATTTCATCTTTCTGTATCCCTACTAGTCTGTGCACAGATAACTGACAGAGTGATAGTCATCCTTCTGTTCTTAACACCTAGCAGTAGCTCGACTATATTAGAGAACTAGTAGGTATGAACAAATAGAAGCATGAATGACAACTATCCTATTCCATTTTGACAACAAATCATCTCTGAATGCCCAATCATAGTATCACGTCCCTTCACAGCTCAATCCTCACCTACTCTAGAGGATTGTTCCTGCTTCGACAAAACGTTCACTGAACTTACCCTATGGACAAACCATGTGAACAACAAATCTATATTGAGTATGATCTACATTTCTAGCTTATACTTTTACTTGGAAATTTTAATAATCATATAATTTTAATATATAATTATATAACTAATATATGTAAGTTTTAAAGATTTATATGTAGAATCCTATAAATTATAAATACTATTGTAATATACAATTATAGTATTTATTAAAATGTTAAAATAAACATTGACAAGAATAATATTTTGCATTTATAGAGCACATTTACAGTTATAATATTCTTCTGTGTAAATATTTTTTAAACCTTGTATTTGGCAAAACCTAATATCCCCATTTTGGAGAAAATAATTTGTTCAAGGTCACGAAGGAATGAATTAGAGTAGAACACATGATTTCAGTTTCCCAGTGCAGTTTTCTCTACCAAATCACATTCACAGAGTAATAAAGTGGGGTAAGTACACAGCAGCATATTTGTATTTTGCCACCTCCTACTTAAAAATGTGTATGAGGAAATATGAAAATAGATTCATTCTAGTTGTGTGTTCAGCTACTGGAAAGTTCCAATATTGAAAAGTTGAAAGAGATGACAAAGGTAATTATGTTGCATATATGACAGCCCTTTGATTTTAAATTCTTCCTGAAATTAGTGCTACTGGAATTTTTCCACATGGCAACCTCTTGTGACTATTTACCCCCTGAGCTGTCAAAATTATATCCTAATGTAAGGAAGAAATTTTTTATTATAAAATAAATTTCCACTAAAAATAAATGCAGCCCCTCAAGTTCACCCTGTCCCTGGCAGGTTAGATGAATGCATCTCTCTGACAGTCTAGTAGAGTAAGGGTTGAGGTCTCTCCTGGCAAACTGACAGTTGTTCAACTAAGAGATGAAAGGGGGGAAAGGCACAGCTAAATTTCAGATTGATGTCTTTTAAGCAGACAGTGCCATTGAGTTTAACCTCCCAAGCAGAAGACCCCTCCTTACATAGAAAGACCATCCTTCCACACTGTCTACGTTTTAGAGAAAATACCTACACTGACAGGCAATTTCCTGTGTTGTGTGTAAAAGCCATGTTTGAATTTACAGATGATAGAACATTTGGACTTCTCATTAAAATACTTCATTTTCTGGGCAGCACAGAACTTAGGTGGAATAGACCTGCAATAGTTTTTACCTCTACCTCAGTAACATAAAATTGACTGCTAGTCAGTGATGGAAGAGTAAGACCCATTCCCTTGAAATTTATAAATTCAGACTCACTTGATTCATTCCTTCCTTCATTCTTGAGACAGAATTATCTTCTGGGTGTTAGTCATTAGGATAGACACACATGTAATATCTAGGCTAAAACCTATAATGGGATGAGGATGTCAGGGAGAACTTTTGGAAAGAACCAGTACTTCTGCTGATCGCTAAAAGAGAAAGAAAATTGGTCCAAGCAGCAGGACCAGTGTATGATTACAATTAAAGTCAGGAGAATATGTGACACATAGACGAATAAGTTCGGTAAGACCAGAGCTAAGTGAGAATCAGCAGGAATGGAGAAAAGAAGACCAATTCCAGATATTTTATTTTATTTTATTTATGTATTTATTTATTTAAAGATTTTATTTATTTATTTGACAGAGAGAGACACAGCGAGAGAGGCAACACAAGCAGGGGGAGTGGGAGAGGGAGAAGCAGGCTTCCTGCTGAGCAGGGAGCCCAATGTGGGACTCAATCCCAGGACTCTGGAATCATGACATGAGCCAAAGGCAGCTGCTTAACGACTGAGCCACCCAGGTGCCCCACCAATTCCAGATATTTTAAAGACGGGAGCTGATAGGTTTCAGTGATGATGTGTTGGGAGTAAATCAGAGAAAGTGTAATGTTTAGTGTTCTGACTTGGGTGATGGGCTCTATAAAGGTGTTGTTCTCTGCTGGAAAAATACAAGGGGGGTTGGTCAGGGAAGAGTGGAGAAGAACCAGCAGCAGGCCTGGAGAATTAGGGGCTCATTTAGAACCACCTATGAAATACATACTGGTGTTATTGAGAAAGCTAAGACAGAGGTGTCTAGATTGATATCTGGACTAGAATTTCAGTTTGGCAATTACTAGCACAGAGGTCTTGAGTGGAAATTCAACTTTTGAATGTATTAATACATTCATTGTTTTAAAAGTCATTTTTTATAAGAGTTTAATGCAAAACAGTAGTGTCCTGTTCAGTTCTACCTATCTCCTTGATGTCACTCCCAACTCCAGCTCTTCTTTCTCTTACTTGCCTCATTCCTAAGTGACACGCTCTATCACCATTTCTCCCCCTCAAGTTTTAGGTAATATATCTTGACTTCCAATTACATAAGGTGAGGGTTTTTCTCCTTTACATTTTCCCTGGCTGTTTTTTAAATAGTTATGTCAGTTTTCATTAGGAAACTTACTTGCATTCTCTACAATCCTCAAGGTCAAGCCATTGTCAAACATGCCAAGGCTATCTTGAAAACTACTTTTGCATAAACAAAAAGGAGGAATTGAGGCTCGCAGAATGAGAATAATAAAGGCACTGTTTACTATTAATTACAACTAGACAACATTTTATTTCAGGTCATTCAAAACATTTTCGGGTTGAGGAACCCCTTCCCAAACCGCAAGTGTGGCATAGACCAAGTGTACCCAGTGGGGGGGCCACAGTGGAATGGCCCAGTACCTTTCCTGACATGGGGGAGAGGTTATGCTGCTGTCCTTCCTCCACAAGGCCCTGTGTGTCTGTCCACTCAGTTAATTAAGCCTCACCATGAGCTAGCATGAGGGACTCAAAAACCCACTTCCTCACTTCAACCTGATGTCAGTAATTCCACCACCCAGGATGCCATCAGCCAAGAAAAGGAAGAATGAACCAACACCTATCAAAGACATCTCATGGGGTGATATAAAACACTTGACCTCCCAGGCTGAGGAGGTTTTCATCAATACTGGCACACCCATAACACCTGAGAACATGTTCCTTGCAGTCATTTCTTGTATATCTGCTAACTCCAAGATAAGGATGATATTACTCTTTTATGTTTCCCCATGATTGCTCATACTCATGCAGATCACACCTATTGGGCCCATATACTCAGCCCGCCTATCTTTAATTTGGAAATAGGAAATTCCTATTTTTTCTAATGACTCCTCCTTCACAGGTAGTCACAGCATCCCTATAAATGATGAGGACTCCTCTGTCTACCCATTTCATAAACTCAACACAAATTGGACTTTTACCCATTCGGGAATTCCTTTATGTTTTTACTATAACCCGGGTTAGTCACAATACAAACCCCAGTTTTTGCATTCCCATCCATAAACAATGGTATATGAATAGCATTCTGAGAAACCCCAGGAATTGTACAAGTACTATTAAATATCAGAATTTTATTCTCATGATAGGTGTAGGGGGTGAATTATGCTATGGAAAATGTGCACAGAAGCCCCCTATTTCTGTGTGCACTAGGCCATGGTTAGAAATGGGCTCATATGATGGTTTTTCATAGGATCTATGACCCTCATGGAACTTTACTTGGCTTAACCTATATAACAATATCCAATTAGAAAACTGGGGACCCCAAGGGTTGATGGTAATGGAAAGCAATAGAACATGGGAGGGAAAAGTCTGGAACTGGTTGCTCCCCTATCACCATAGTACATCTGACCCACCGTGGAGTCCTGGCTCCACAGGGCCGATTCGAGGAATTAAATATTTTAACAAATCTTACTCTTCCATAAAAATGTCTTCCTGGAGCATCGACCTCCCCTTTGTTCAATGAGAATATAGGCATGGCCCTGCTACCTTCTCCAAAGTAAAATTTAATTGGTCTTATAAAGACAAATGCAGCAATACTTTAATCTGCACGACCCATCTCTACTTTTTATTAGCTGTTGGAGCCCCTATATTTAACACAAGCCATACCCGGTTTGCAGGCAACTCTACAGTAATGACTCCGTGCTTTTCAACCTTTAACGTTTCCTGAATGAACATTACCCATGTATATGTTGCTAAGCAGCAAGCCCCGGCTTGGCTCCCAGTCCGACTGTCCAGGCCCTGGCAAGGGGGATCCCTCCTACAACAGTTGGTTTACAGTTCAGAAGAGAGAAGAAGAACAAACCGGTTCTTAGGTACCTACTGGCAGCTATTTCAGCCATCGCCACTGTAGCTGCTACCACGGCAAGTGCTCCCGCATCCTTGGCCATCTCCCTCCAAACAGCACAGCAAGTGCATTCATATATGCAAAACACTACAACTGGTGTAGAAAAACAGGTCAAGATTGATCAACAAATTTTAGCTAGACTGCAGGCTCTAGAAGCTGCTGTTGTCTGGGTAGGAGAACATCAACAGGCACTCTGGACCAGATCCCGATTAACTTGTGACTCAGAGTTTACCTCCTACTGCATTATTTCGACTCCCTATAACAAGACTTGGGGGCAACTGAAAACTCATCTTAATCAAGCCTTTTCCTCCTTGAATCTCTCCATTGAAAATCTAAAACTTAGGTTACAAATACAAGAACTCCAACAAGAAAGTCAACGAGCGGGCACCTGGGTGGCTCAGTCGTTAAGCGTCTGCCTTCAGCTCAGGTCATGATCCCAGGGTCCTGGGATCGAGTCCCATATCGGGCTCCCTGCTCCGCGGGAGGCCTGCTTCTCCCTCTCCTACTCCCCCTGCTTGTGTTCCTGCTCTCACTATGTCTCTCTCTGTCAAATAAATAAATAAAATCTTTAAAAAAAAAAAAAAAAGTCAACGAGCTACCATTAATACTCTCAATATCTTTACCTGTCCCTATCCAAAAAGCTGGTTCTCTGGGTTCAATCTCCGCTCTTGGTTTGACATGGCTATACTGCTTTTAATGATCTTCTTTCTCGGTATAGTCGTCAGGGCAAGCCTCTCCTGCTGTTAGGCCTGGAGGACCCGAAACACACTTGTAGCAACCATGCAGACCCTCATCACCCCCTTCGATAGCCCACCTACAAATCCCAATAAACAAAAAGGGGGAACTATGGAGTTATTCTTAGAAAATGTATTGTAAGCTGTAAGGGGGGGACGGTGGAAGCAGCTGAAATGTCAGCAGCATTCCTGGTCTCAGGCTATTGAACGAACAGGATCCCATGATCCCTTGGGGCAGGGCATTGGTTAAGAGCTATGGCAGCAATGTCCACAATATCCAAACTATGAAAAGAGCCTAGATGTCCATCAACAAATGAATAGATAAAGAAGTTGTGGTGTATATATATGTACATACACACACACACACACACACACACACACACACACACACAGTGGAATATTATGCAGCCATCAAAAAATGAAATCTTGCCATTTGCAACAATGTGGATGGAACTAGAGGGTATTACACTAAGCGAAATAAATCAATCAGAAAAAGACAATTATATGATCTCACTGATATGTGGAATTTGAGAAACAAGGCAGAGAATCATAGAGAAAGGGAGAGAAAAATGAAACCAGAGAGGGAGACAAACCATAAGAGATTCTTAATCTCAGGAAACAAACTTAGGGTTGCTGGAGTGGAGGGGGCTGGGAGGGATAGGGTGGCTGGGTGATAGACATTGGGGAGGGTATGTGCTATGGTGAGTGCTGTGAATTGTGTAAGACTGGTGAATCACAGACCTGTACTTCTGAAACAAATAATACATTATATGTTAATTAAAAAAAAAAAGCTATGGAAGAATGTAACCCTCAATCCCCATTCTTGCCTCGGGGGATTGCTAGTGCAAACATCCCGCTCCTCCCTTATCCCAAGACTGCCTCCCTGCGCGCCTGCATGTAGGGGAGGGTGCAGGCCGTCTTTATGTCTTTGTACTCTTTCCCCATGCTTTGATACATCTGTCCTTGCTTTTCTGATAAAAAATAGTCTATGGCCGTCCCACCCTGAGCATGCCCGATCTCGTCTGATAAAAAATAAAAGCCACATACAGAATCCAGCTGCTGCTCTTTGTCACAGAGGCAGTCCTGCATATCTGCTCAGATGGTTTATTGTCTGAGAACTTTATTTCAGTGCGTGATGACAATTTACTGGTGTTTTATTATGATAACTATGAAAATATTATTTATAGATAAGTCTTGTCATGTGCTATGCTTGTTTCCTCGTGGACTGCTTTTTTTCCCTCCATGGAGTTAATTGCTACCATCTTGTTGATTAGCTTAGTAATCTATGTGTCTATCACCATTTCATTCTCAGAAACCTACTAGAAAAATAAACATTCTCTCGATATTTTGAAACACTTCAGGTAAGTCTATGATTTTATTCTTTTTCTTGATATCACTGTAAGAATCCTCTACTTGTTTTAGCCTGAAACAGTTACTCTCTGGCCTGTTGCCTGAGAATAATTCTTTTCTGCTACCTTTATTTCATAGACCCTGTTACTGATCGAATTGTTTCCCCCAAACTGATATGTTGAAACCCTAACCTCCAGTATCTTAAGATGTGACTGTATTTAGAGATAGGGCTTTTAAAGAGGTTATTAAGTTAAAGTGAGGTTGCTAGTGTGTGCCTTGATGCAATCTGACTTGTGTTGTCATAAGAAAACATTAAGACAGATGCACTAGGGGCACGCATGCACCGAGGGACAACCATGCAGAAGGCTGTCCATCTTCCATCCAAGGAGAGAGGCCTTTCAGGAAGCCAGCTCTATACCTTGAGCTTTCATCCTCTAGGACTTTGAGAAAACAAATTTATTTTTTCAGCCATCCAGCCTGTACCATTTTGTTAGGGTTGCTCTAGTGAAAAAACACAACCCTGTATATTGTTCTTGATTCCTTCTCTCCCCACCCTACTACTATTTAGGCAGAGTATATTCTCCAGATGTTTTTTGGAAAAGAGTGAATAGGGGACAATTTGGGGGGAATTTGGCCTCTCTGAAAATATCTGTATTTAAACTTTATGTTTATATGGTAAACTTTCTGGGTATAGAATGCTAGGATGATTATTTGCTATGATCCTATTTATTCCCTCTCCTGTTATGAATGTTATATACCACATATCTAGAATTTCAGTACTTACCTACATATGAAACTTAACATTTGAGGATAATCACTATCTTATCCCCCTTCCCATGCAGTGCTTGAACCACATTTACTCTCAAACTTACTGTCATCCTATAATTCAGTTTTATACTATTCTAATACATGAGGGCATTATTTTGTTGTATGCAATCAGGTTTTGTTTAAATAACCTTTATATTTTGTGTCTTTTTCTTCATTAGCTCTTGTTTCCCAAAGCTTCCACATTGGACCATTTATCTTTTGCCTGCAAATGATGGTTGAAGCTTGATTTGTTAGCTCTGTAAATTGTATCTTTTACAAAATGTGGAGAGATTTTGGTCATTTAAAAATTTTTTCTACACTATTTTCTCTCTCCTATGGATTGTATTTTAAGGAGTACAGAAGCTATCAGTAATTCATAGTTATTTTAACAAAGGAGGAAGTTCTAAAAAGGTACATGTAAAAAGAATAATGTATCTGTCATGATAGGCTACATCATGCTGAAGCCAGGAACAACTTCCACATCTCTGTGGTCTGAGACACCAAAGGTTGAAATTCTCATTCATGCTCTATTTCCATTAGAGGTCCTCTGGAGTCTCTACACTGCATTATTACCTTCTGGGACACTAAACATCCTCCATCTAGAGTATTGTGCTCACCATGGCAAGGTCAGGGATGGAGGGAAAGAGATAAAGAGAGAGGCGGGGCACCTGGATGGCACAGTTGGTTGAGTGACAGATTCTTGATTTCAGCTCAGGTCGTGATCTCAGGGTGTAAGATCAAGCCCTGTGTCGGGCTCTACACTCAGCAAGGAGTCTGCATAAGACTCTCTCTCTCTCTCTCTCTCTCTCTCTCTCCCCCTCCCTCCCTCTCCCTGTGCCCCCCCAATAAATATATTTTAAAAAAGGCAACTATTTGATATCTAAATTTTACCTCCCAAAGTAAAACATGTAATCCCACCCACATGTCATTGGCCAAAGCAAACTACACGACTGCTGCCTAATTCATGGGATCAGAGATGTCTCATTTTGTGTGCTCAGAGAAATAGAAATACTTGGTGAACAGCTTTAATAAAAACCACAAGGAGCAATGTAAAGAAAATATTGAAAAAATTAGAGTAACAAAAACTTAGTGTTAAATTTGAGGTGAATAAAAACTGTTGAAAAAATTTTCTTGCCTAAAACAATTTCCAAGAAGTTATTAATGGAAAAATATTCAAGCATAAATGATAAACTTTTACATTCTCTTAATTCAGTTTACTCCTTATGGGTTATGGTGAATCAAGAACTGATTGTTTTTTCTAAAAATATGATAATAGAACATTTACAATCTACATTAGGACAACTTTTTTTTTTTTTTTTACGATTTTATTAGAGAGTGAGAAAGAAAGAAACTGGAGGGTGGGGGGAGTTTGTGGGGAGAGGGAGAGGGGGAAGCAGACTCCCCACTGAGTAGAGAGCCTGAAGCAGGGCTTGATCCCAGGATCCTGGGATCATGACCTGAGCCGAAGGCAGAAACTTAACTGACTGAGCCACCCAGGTGCCCCTAGGACAACATCTTTTGAATAAGGAAACATAACTTAAAATAATGGCCTTATTTATGTACTATGCAGTCTAGGCCAGATATAAATGCTGAGGAAATCTACTTTATCCTAGTTTACCTACGTGGCACAATGATAGGCCCAAAATAGGGCATCAAGAATCTCTATATTCTATATCAGGGTCACTGAATAGCAGATATTTGACAATTCAGAAATAGCAAAGAATTGTTAAATACAGCACAAAGAGGGTGGGTGATATAGAGATTATAAATACACATATTTTGGGGAACCATATATTAGCATCTTTTTTTTTTTTGGTTTGTTTTTTTTTTAAACCTTTTTAAAAAATAACCTCTATACCCCAAATGGGGCTTGAACTTAAAACCATGACATCCAGAGTCCCATGCTCTACTGATTGAGCCAGCCAGGTGTCCTTATTAGCATCTTTTCTCACAGATCTTTGGAGTTTCATTTCCATTGAAAGAGTACCAAAGACAAAGATTACTGTAACTGTAATAATCCGTTTGTACTCTAAGGGGTGCCAGGACTTTGTAACACCTCGTTTCTAGATATGAAGAACTTAATTATCACACCTCAAGTATAAGTCATTTCCCAGTATGAGCTCCCTTCACTGTGACACTAAATGGGGGCCATCATTGTTTCATAAATATCTCTCCCTGAGATTCATGGCAGTCCTTGAAGCTCCAACTTGACCACACCAAAGAAATTTTATTAGTGTCATTAAAATTAATATCAGCTAAGAGCTTTACGTAAATTAACTCACATAGCAACATCTTATTAAATCTCAAACAGGAAATTCTTAGTCTAAATTTTGAAAAGCTTAAATGAGATATTAATGAAGTGTTCTATGTTTAGTCTTATTTGTTTTGAAGGGAGTATGTAGTAGATCAAACAATCCCATGTGTCTTTTTTACTCTGCTTAATATTTCTATGCTTGAAAGGTCAGGTTCAAATTAATATCAAGGGATTTTTTTAGAGAGGCTATAGCCAGAGCTCTATACAGAGCTCTTCCTTCTTTCACTACCACCTGGAGTCCTTGCTCAATACATTCCAGAAATGCTAGGTCTTGAGGATCATCACAGTTCACTATGTTTCAGGAAAAGTCTACATATAATAATACTGTCACTCTGAGTAGGGAAGAAGGGCCTTATAGAATCCATAACCCATCAAGAAAACCCGTTTAATAGTAACTTCAACAGTTTGCTAGTAATGTTCACTGTCCTTCTAAATCTCATCTGGTTTAATTCTCACAATAACGTTAAGAGGCAGATACTATTCTTACTTTAAATGTGAAGAAACAAAAGCTTATAGCAATTAGGTACATTTGCCCTGGGTCTTATAGCTAGTAGGTGCGACAACCAGGACTTTGATTCAAGTCTGTTTTTTTTCAAAGCTCTTACTTCCTATATGTTATTAGCATATTAATTGTTGCCAAATTGGTGTCCTGAAAGAATTTTTCTAATGTCTTCACTTGTAGTAATGATCTTACCAAATCAATTTTTCCTCGGAGATGGTACAAAAGTACATTTCTGCAGAGAAAACACAACATGGTGTCTTTTTACACCAAGCCTAAAAGTTAGATTTACTTGGAATTCACGTGACTGATTTAAAATGAAAATGGTTAGGTGCAGAGTTGAAGTGGAGTGCTTGTCACAGAATTTGACCTATAGCTATCATTTCTCAACTTACAGGTAATCAAAACCTGTCAATTTCATATGCTGGTTTGTTTCTAGGGACCTGTAAGGGGGAGAAGCTCACTAAGGATAATTGGAATTCTCTTCCCAAGGGCTTGTCACATCACTGGATTGTTTTATAATACAAGTCAGTGAGCCTGGGTGTATTAGCATATGTACACACCAGTACACAAGATTTTATCTATGCAACATTTATTTACTGATTGCTTTAAGACAAAATAGGTGTATGAAATGAGAACATGGAAGATGTTGAACTTGTGAAAAAGGAAGGGAAAGAAGGGTTTAATACAATATGACATAAATTAGTAATTTTTTATATTTATAAGACATTCTTTAGTTAGAAAGGAAATTATCTATGCTTTATGCTTCTTAAACTGCTAGAGCTGAAACAGATCAAAGAAAAATTCTTATCAGTAGTAAGCTGTTGGCCAAACATGAAACTTGTGCTTATTAGGCAGCAAATATCCTAAGGGCCTGGATATTTAAACAAAAAATTCACTTTGTTATCAGAGTCAAAGTAAGTTTAAGTGGCAGATGCAATTAGATACTAAAAGTATGGAATAGCAATGCAACATATTAAATTGGAGAAAACTAGAATGAGCATTACGGAACTCATTACCATTGAGCCAAATTACGACCTTATGGAGCTTATGTCCCAATTGTTTTCCAGCTAGAAGTAGCCCAAGAACTTGGTCTTTCTGCTAGAGATCCTTCTCCTGACCCAAATCCTCCAGTGCACTTGTAGGGTCAATTTGGAGCTCTGTCCTGTTCCCTTCCCTATAAAGAATCAGTGCTTCTTAGAGGCTGGCTGATTTGATGGCGAGGGCAGAAGTAAGCAGGATAATGCTGATCATCCTCTTAAAGACTCTTCAGCAATTTTTAGGGGCAATGCTAAAAAGAATCAATATTCAACTTAAACTAGCTCTTAATGTCAAATTTGATAATCTGAGCATTAAAATAAAACTAAAAATGTTGCTTATAATGGTGGTAAAGATGACAAGTGGAACATATTGAATCTATAAAAGGATGAGACATAAAATATTCAAGAGAAAGGATAAAGCATGTGGAAAGATAAAGATCAACCAAAATTAGGGTAAATGTAATAGGAGATGATTAGTTCCATTAACTTTAAAATGTAGTAAGGTGGTGTGTTCGTTTTTATACATACATTATATGTCATTTGCAGAAATATAAGCAAAAGTTTCTGTTTAATGGAAGAACAAAGAATAATGAGTAAACCAAATAGTGCAGGGAAAGCAGATGCTACACTGAGAACAGGAAGGCCTAATTGACACCAGTGGTCAGAAAAAATAACCAAATGTAAAGAGAGGGAACAAAGTGATGATGGATAGAAAGGAATTATTTAGGAGTGCCTGGGTGGTGCAGTTGGTTAAGCCTCCAACTCTTGGTTTCAGCTCCAGTCTGACATCAGGGTTGTGAGATTGAGCTCTGTGTCAGGCTCTGGGCTCAGTGCAGCGTCTGCTTGGTTTTCTCTCTCCCTCTCTCTCTGCCCCTCCACGCCTGCACACATGCACATGCATGCACACACAAGCACGTGTGCACTCTGTCTCTCAAATCTTTAAAAAAAAAAATAAAGGAATTGGGGGCTTCTGGGTGGCTCAGTCACTTAAGTATCTGCCTTTGGCTCAGGTCATGATCCCAGGGTCCTGAGATTGAGCCCCATGTTGGGCTCCCTGCTCAGTGGGGAGTCTGCTTCTCCCTCTACTTCTGCCACTTCCCCTTCTTGTGCTCTCTCTCTTTCTCTCAATCAAATAAATAAATAAATAGAATCTTTAAAAAAATAATTTATTATTATTAATAGTTTATAGTAATAATAGCTTTTACTATGTTCTGGTACTTTATAATGTATATACTAACCCAGTCAATCCTTCTAATAGCTCTGGGAGTTAGATGTTATTATCATTCCCATTTTACAGATGGAATCTGATGTAGAGGTTCTGTAATATGCTCATGATCACACAATTAACAAGGTTCAGAGCTGTGATTTAACTCTAGGTAGTTAAACTCCAGAACCAGTGTGCTTAACTCTACACAATTAAACATTTCACAGGGACCCTTTGAGTTCAATTACTTAGACTCATTCCTAATGTTTCAGAACGAAAGCCTGTAGATGCTCCTATGAATTAAAATAATTTAAAGGAGTTTAAATTATATTTCATACAATGGCCAAGTAAGACTTTTAAAAATTAATTTTGTGATGAGGACATCAGGCCTCATAAAACAGGCCATCATAAAACATATGAGAAGTGTCTACTTAAAAACCCACATTGACGAACTAAGCAAAATTTAACTATTGAAAGGAAGTTTAGCCTGACTAGTGCCTTGATCTTGAACTTCCTTGAGAAAAGCAACCAAGAATCAGTTGATCTTTTTTTTCTTGTTAAGGAATAACTCACATACATAACATTCACCCGTTTAATGTTTATGATTCAGTGGCTTTTTACTATGTTCAGAGTTAACATCATCACAGTCTATTTTTCACCACTCAAAAAAAACAAAAACAAAACTGTTTTGCCATTAGAATTGATGGATCTTCTACCCAATATCTGTAACCTCAGTGGGCTTGAGAAGATATTTGGGGGCTAGGGGTCTGCAACCATTACTGAAACCCTCAGAAGGAATCAAAACATCATCACTGAATCCCTAGAGGTTATGAAAGTAAGAATGACAATGATATAAGAAATACATAAAACAGGTCTAGGAAAATAGAAGAAATATATTAAGCCTATGGTGCTGTTTTTTAAAGAAGGGGTGTACACATAAACTTAAAAAGGAGTTTTGTGGTCATTTTTGTATATCTGCTTTTTAAGGGGTTTGAAAATGAACTGTATCAACATGTAATTGTTTAAGGAATATAATCACATTTTTTAAAAAAGATTTATTTTATTTATTTTTTGATAAATATTCTTTTTAAAAATTTTTTATTGTTATGTTAATCACCATACATCATTAGTTTTTGATGTAGTGTTCCATGATTCATTGTTTGCGCATAACACCCAGTGCTCCGTGCAGAACGTGCCCTCTTTAATACCCATCACCAGGCTAACCTATCCTCCCACCCCCCTCCCCTCTAGAACCCTCAGTTTGTTTTTCAGAGTCCATTGTCTCTCATGGTTCGTCTCCCCCTCCGATTTCCCCCTCTTGCTATCTTCTTTTTTTTTTTCTTAACATATATTGCATTATTTGTTTCAAAGGTACAGATCTGTGATTCAACAGTCTTGCGCAATTCACAGCACTCACCATAGCACATACCCTCCTCAATGTCTATCACCCAGCCACCCCATCCCTCCCACCCGCCCCCAACTCTAGCAACCCTCAGTTTGTTTCCTGAGGTTAAGAATTCCTCATATCAGTGAGGTCATATGATAACATGTCTTTCTCTGATTGACTTATTTAGCTCAGCATAACACCCTCCATTTCCAACCACGTTGTTGTAAATGGCAAGATCTCATTCCTTTTGATGGCTGCATAATATTCCATTGTGTGTGTGTGTGTGTGTGTGTGTGTGTGTGTGTATATACCACATCTTCTTTATCCATTCATCTGTCAATGAACATCTTGGCTCTTTCCACAGTTTGGTTATTGTGGACATTGCTGCTATAAACATCGGGGTGCACATACCCTGATCATCAAGACAGTATGGTACTGGCACAAAAACAGACACACAGATCAATGGAACAGAATAGAGAGCCCAGAAATGGACCCTCAACTCTATGGTCAACTAATCTTTGACCAAGCCGGAAAGAATGTCCAATGGAAAAAAGTCTCTTCAACAAATGGTGGTGGGAAAATTGGACAGCCACATGCAGAAGAATGAAACTGGACCATTTCCTTATGCCACACAGAAAAATAGACTCCAAATGGTTGAAAGACCTCAGTGTGAGACAGGAGTCCATCCAAATCCTAAAGGAGAACACAGGCAGCAACCTTTTCGACCTCAGCCGCAGCAACTTCTTCCTAGAAACATCGCCAAAGACAAGGGAAGCAAGGGCAAAAATGAACCATTGGGACTTCATCAAGATAAAAAGCTTTTGCACAGCAAAAGAAAACAGTCAACAAAACCAAAAGACAACCGACAGAATGGGAGAAGATATTTGCAAATGACATATCAGATAAAGGGCTAGTATCCAAAATCTATAAAGAACTTATCAAACTCAACACCCAAAGAACAAAGAATCCAATCAAGAAATGGGCAGAAGACATGAACAGACATTTTTCCAAAGAAGACATCCAAATGGCCAACAGACACATCAAAAAGTGCTCAACATCGCTCAGCATCAGGGAAATCCAAATCAAAACCTCAATGAGATACCACCTCACACCAGTCAGAATGGCTAAAATTAACAAGTCAGGAAACGACAGATGTTGGCAGGGATGCGGAGAAAGGGGAACCCTTCTACACTTGGTGGTAATGCAAGCTGGTGCAGCCACTCTGGAAAACAGTATGGAGGTTCCTCAAAAAGTTGAAAATAGAGCTACCATATGATCCAGCAATTGCACTACTGGGTATTTACCCCAAAGATACAAATAAAAAAGATTTATTTTAGAGAGGGAAAGGGGGAGAGGGAGAGAGAGAGACTCTTAAGCAGGCTCCACGCTGAGTGCAGAGCCTGACACAGGGCTGGATTTTAAGACCCTGAGATGATGACCTGAGCCAAAATCAAGAGTTGGATGCTTAACCAACTGAGCCACCCAGGCGCCCCAGGATTATAATTACATTTATGATGTTTAGATGCCCCCAAAATCAGGTTTACTTTATTTCAGAGTAATTGAGCATTTAAAATGTACAAAAATATGAACTTTTATTTATATTACACAATAGTTTATATAAGTAGTATCCATATTTTTTCAAGCCATTATACCTTCTATTTCCAGATACTAATCAAGACTTTGAACTCCTATATTTAGTCTTGATTCTCTATTAAAAAAAAAAAAAGTGTCTTTCCAAACCAAGAAGCAGACTCTTAACTATAGAGAACAAACTGATGGTTACCAGAGGGGAGGGAGGATGGGGGATGGGTGAAATAAGTGATGGGGATTAAGGAGGGCACTTGTCTTGATGAGCACTGGGTGGTGTATGGAAGTATTGGATCACCGTATTGTACATTTGAAACTAATATGGCACTGTGTGTTAACTATATTGCAATTAAAATTTTTAAAAAGAAAAAAATGTACAAATAATCCTATGTGTTCCTCTTCACAGTCCTGTGTGTTCTCCTCAAACTTTAAAGTTCCTATGAATGTTTGTAATCTTATGATTACACATGGTATTATCTTACCAGTAAGGCAGCAGGTTACAAAATCTCTCTGGACTACCTATTTTTAGAGTTCTCCTAATTTAGACCCCCATCTGTACAATTATAAGAAATTACTCTGAAATGTTGGTTATTCAAGAGTATTTACTAAAAGTGACTGAAGGGCTTTGTAATATGAAAACCACTTAGTTATTTAAGCAGTGTTTTATATATATATATACGTGTGTGTGTGTGTGTGTCTGTGTGTGTGTATATATGTGTATATGTATATGTATGTATATTGCATATATAGGTATAAAATAGTTATGTCTTATCAGTTATGTTTACTATCAGTTACACGGTTTACAGTTTAGACTTTGTTTACAGAATTTGTCTGTTTTATCTTTAGTTATGCAGAGGTCTAGGCATTCCTTAGAATTAAGAAAGTTCAACTCCTTCAAAAGTGACCCTGAGAAAGACTTTCTACAGTTGTTTGTTATCAAGGAAATGGTATATATTCTTTATGCAATTTTTAGTTCTGCAAACTCTTCTATCTTGTCCAGTATGGATTTAGAAAGGAATTCCATATAATCTTGAGTTTTTAATAGGAAAATAGCTACTGGGCATCTGTTGATTTTTCATTTATTTAGTGTGTAATCTGTTCCAGGCTGTTCTAAGTGCCTTATAAACAATGATTCATTTCATCTTTCTAACCGATAGGCACTGTCATTATCTCCATTTTACAAGTGAGAACTGGTATACAGAGATAAGAAGAAAATAAAAGCTTGCACTGAAGCTAGATTCTCACAGAAGTTACTGGAATTTAATGGGTGCAGTAGTCTCCTAAGTGGAAGTGGCATGATCAGACCAATCCGAAAGAGTTGCACTTACAAGCACATGATCCACTAAGACTGTCTCTAGTATAACAGTGAATATTTTGTGACTTGTCCCAAGTCACATAACTAATAAATAACAGAGATAGCTTTTGAACCCAGGCAGTCTACCTCCAGGGCCTACCCTTTTAAAATAACATGGAAAGGGTGCCTCTCAGAGTGCCTATTTCCGGAAGTCATTAACTTCTGATTCTTTTGGCTCACAATTCAGAACCCCAAGTCTCACTGCCCAGTTCCCAAATGCCTCTTGGTTTGTAATTTATTCCATGCGGAAACCTGTATATGCTTTATTTTCTCCTTACTTGGAGAGACATAATTAAACTCAATAACTTCTTAATGATGGGGATAGGGTTTTAATATTGCACTGGAGTGGAAAACATTACTGTAACCAGAATCTATAGAAAATATGTAGTGAATCTTGTGAAAATTAATAAAGGGAAACTTCACTAAAATGGAGTACGGAGGTTTGCCAGGGCAGCGCTCATGCCCTGCCACTCAAAATCAACTGTAGACCCAACAGGAAGAGGTGGACCTTGCCCAGGATACTAGTTACTATACAGCAGGAGGAAGGAGGTCTTCCGCCTCTTCCAGCAACAGCCCAGCCAATGAGAGACAATTATAGTTTAGCCAATGAAAAGCCACTATACTTAGAACTCGCAGTTTACTGCATTGGACTTTTTGAGCTAACAACCTTCCCAACTTCCTGCTTTCCTCTATAGAAGAGCCTGTTCCTCTCCTTTGTTTAGTGGACTTGCCTATGGTTTTGGCATAGTTTCCTTACCCCTGATTGCAGTTCTCTCTTATTTCCAAATAAATCCATCTTTTGTGGGTAGAATAAGTGGTAGTTGTATTTTTTAATGTTAGTCATCTATTTTCAACACCAACACTCTGTCAGTGACTAAGCACGTGGTATTAGGGGTTGTAGGCAAGTCTGGGAAACGTAACCAATCAGTAGAAGATATCTGTTCCCCTTTGTACCAAGTTATTCTCATTGGGGTTTGATGAAATCTTTTAAATCATATAGGAAAAAAAATTGAATGTTTAGATAAGCATTTCTTTTTAGAATAGTTAGTATGTGATGTCTTATTTTCAACTACTGCTTTCTGACTGACTTTGGTGATAAAATTCTCCACTAATCCTAGATTCTCACATGAATTATTGGGATTTAATTGCTAAAACAAACTTTTGAGAAGACATGGCACAATCTGATCAAGTCTAAGAAGCCACAGTTATGAGGGCATTGTTTAGTAAAAAAGTTAACCTAGTTTATCAGGGCTAATGTTTTAGAAAGAGTAAACTGATGTATTTTAATTTCCCTTACTAAATAAGGATCCTTTTGTGCTCTTCAGTCTGTAAAGCCAGATTTTGAGGATTATCACCTCAGAGTGAGGAGGTGGTGGGGGTAAAATTGCATCCTCTTTTCCAAGATAGTAGTTGGAAGGCTTGGTTTTATGGTAAGGTAATTTGCTAAATAAATTTGAAAACCCACAGTGTTTGGCTACGTTGGTTAAGCGACTGCCTTTGGCTCAGGTCATGATCCCAGACTCCCGGGATCAAGTCCTGTATCAGGCTCCCTGCTCAGCGGGGAGTCTGCTTCTCCCTCTGACCCTACCCCCTCTTGTGCTCTCTCTCTCAAATAAATAAAATCTTAAAAAAAAAAAAAAAAAGATTTCTAAAAAAAAAAAAAACCCAACACCTTAGACTCAAAACCTGTGATAGAAGTATAACCAACTAACGTGCGTTTGGAAAGTCACAGATAGACACTACACCAGGTGGAGCTGTCACACAGAGGAAACTTTATTTGCAGCAAATAAGGAGATCATGGGGAATAACCTATAGAACTGTGATTTCTCAACCAAGGGCAGTGGGTTCTTTTTACTTAGGATTGGGGTGAATATTTAGATGGAGGAGCCTTGTCATCGTATGTAGAGGTAGGCATAAAGTCACACATGCCCCTTAAGGAAACATGCCTATACCTGCATTGTATGTTATGTAAATGAGGCTTGTGCTTCCCCTTGGGAAGAGATTTTAGTATTATAATGAGGTAAAGTTAACGGTCAGTCACCCCATGCATCACTGTATGATCCACCTGCAGAAGCATGAGTTGAGAGTTGAGTTCAGACTGGTCTGGGTGGGTCAGAGCTCTTCCTTAGGGCAGTCACTATTGCTTGAGGCATACACAGTTTGGGTTTCCATCATGGAATGTTATTCCCAATGGGTCTTTTGCCTGAGTTAAGAGATAAACCAAAAATGAGTTTAAGCAAAAATGTGGGACAAAAATTGGTGAGTATAAGCAGATAGGGCGTTAACAGTGAGGTCTTGGAGTCTTGCTGGTGACAGAAGGAGATACTTGCGGAAGGGGAAAGTCTGTCCTTTTTGGTCCAGAAAGTTGTGGGAAAAGGAAGGAAAAAGATGACCAGAGTAAAGGAGGAAATGGTAGATATGTTTTAATCTCTTCTTATCTAGATTCCAACTGGTGGTAGGCCACTAGATAAGGTGAGAGCGACAGAAAGAGCAAGGGATTTTACTACTTTCTTGGATCTCTAGAAGATAGTTGTAGGTATTAATTTTACTAGAGGTGGTGTGGAGCAGAGAAGGAGAGGTTATGAGAAATGGCCATTTTAGGTGACTTAGATGAAGGTAGCACTTCTTGACTTCCTGATTGAGAAGTTTTGCACGTGACCTCTCTCCACGAGACCTGAACAGGCAGCAGAATTCGTGCTGCCGATGTGAGATGTTCATCCCCTCAAAGATCAACACCTTGCTGAAGAAGCATCAGTCCTTCAAGGAAGCCCCTGCTCTTCATTAGGATGATTGTCCTTGCTCAAAACCTAATAAGCTGTATTATCACAGCATGCTCCATGCAGAATGCTGGTTCTTAGGATTTAAGATCTTCAGCCCCTTTCACAGCCCATTCCGTTTCCACCAGTAGTGCACTGTGCAAGATGACTCCCCAAGTAACGGCTGAGAGGCTGAGCAGAACTGGCTGACTCACGGGGCAGAGGAGTTAAAATTGTAGTTGAAGCCTTTCTGAGGCTTTTGTTCACAGCCTAAAAGGCCACTTAGTACTTCAATAAGAGTAACAAGAAAACCAAGCAGCCTTCACAGGGATTAAAATTAGAGCCTCAAATTCTTTCTCCAGTTTTTCATATGCAATCTGACATTCAATCCAAAATCATGCATTTGGAAAAGGGGAACTTGACAGAAAACCAAGAGAAAAAAAATGCAAAATAGAAGCAGAACCCCCTCCCCCATAAGCCTGCTCCCTATCAACTTTCCTTGCTTTATTTCTCTTTTCACCGTTTAATATCCTATATAATCGTGTATTTGTTTTGTTTATGGTCTGACCTCATCCACTGGAGTATGAGCTTCCCTAAGACGTTGATTTGTTTCTGTTTTCATTTGGCTTTGCTTGAGAAATAATATTGTTGAATGAAAGTATGGCCAAATTAATTTGCATACCAAATCATTGCTATGCCATTTTAGAGATACCAGCTCTTACTTGAGTCTGCTTGATGAAGGAGAAACTTGATGGAGAGAATTGAGGAAAAGCAGGGGTATCTTACATAAATAAATGAAAAGAAAAAGAATAGGAGGTGTTGGTGGTAAAGGAGAAAGAGCAAATATATAAAATCTGGATCACAGGGAGAGTGAATCTGTCTTGATGTCAGTGTAGGAAAAATGAACAATAAGTGACACAGATTAAGAAAACTGAAAGAGTAGAGGGTGAAAAATCATGAACCCCAAGTAAATATTACCTTTTATCCAATATCATAATTGTCATCAATATTAATAAATCTGAAAAATCAGGAAAAAGAACAAAATGCTAAATAACATGAGTTTCTACATATTTTAAGGAGCTTAACTGAATCCAAGTCAGCAATGTTATATTTATTATTTTTTAAGGGAATTAAGCTGTGTGGAAGAGTTTGTGACATAGGGATGAAATGAATTATAGAATGTTTCAGACTCACAATCAGTTGAAACCACACTGGACTCAATTTCATTTATCTAAGGAAGAATTTGAAGCCTTAAATGGTTTACAAAGTCAAAATTAGAGAAAATTCTAGAAAATGAGACTGAAAAGAAAATACTTTTTAAGAAGTCTGGGGAAGGAAAATATTTTTTTAACGTGTGAAATATGTCGTGAATAAAACTCTTCTTAATGTACAAATAGATATATAAGATTACTGAGGAAAGTTGTAGAATCATCCATATTTTAGAGCACAAATTAACCGTAAATGGATTTTGTGGTTTCTTATCTCAGTGATTCTCTTTGATTCCATTATTTGTATATTCATTTATTTGCATGCTGTTTTCTGGTACAGAAGGTCTTAAAATGTTTTCATCAAATACAGATTAAGAATTCCATAAGAGTACAAAACAGCTACATATTTTTATAATCTAATATATCATGGATGCTAAGTGGTTGCTGAATCATGCTCAAATCAATAAAACAAACTATTGAAGCTATAATAAAAGTTTCCTACGGTATTGTTGACATGGTAAAGGGGAGAGCATAACAAGGAGAGTATGTCAGGGATTATACTTTAATAGCTAATTGAGGTTTTCATGACAAATCTCATGGATATAATCAACCTTTAAATTGCAAGGAAAGCAGAATATGTACTAAATCACTTTTACAAATCAAAAGTTCTATTGTAGGAAGATTGCTACAGAATTCAGTGTCTATGGAAAATTGACATGGACTATAATTAATTATTCATCAGGAAAAATCCCAGAGAGAAATCAACAAAAATCAAATTGCAGACACGTAGAAGGAAATGGTCTAAGGCCAAAGATAATCTAAGTTTATTCTGTCAAAATTGTCTGACTCCTTTCTAGAGTATAGAATGAAACCTGATAGATAGGAGGTTTAAAACCCACCCTGACAGCTTGAATTTTTTTTGTTTGTTTGTCAATTGTTTTCTGAATTTCTCTGCTTTCTTTTTCTGCATACAAAACTCTGAAAAAAAAAAACTGCTCTGAAAGATTTATTCTATTTTTAAGCAAAATATTTAAAGTAGAATTTAAATGAAATTAAATTTGGGAAGTGGTAGGGAGCACCTGGGTATCCCAGTCCGTTAATCATCTGTCCTTGGCTCAGGTTGTGATCCCAGGGTCCTGGGATTGAGCCCTGCATCGGGCTCCCTGCTCAGCGGGGAGTCTGTGTCTCCCTCTCCCCGCCCCCGCTGTTTATGCACACTCTCTCTCTGTCTCTCTCTCAAATAAATAAAATCTTAAAAAAAAAAAATAACCCATGGTTAGTCACCCAGGTCGAAAGTGGAGGTATCATGCTGTACCATATCTTCCCATATCAGAAATCCTTCTCTTTATCCAGCTGCCCCTTTATGCTAAGTATTCCTTTTTAAAAAAAATCTTTGTGTGTGTGTATAAAGTCACCACAAAAAAGACTGTTTCAAATATCCATAAAGGCATGAAAGACTTTCCTGTTTATAGACTGAACATTTAAACACATACATGTACACACATAGACTATAATTTTGAGTATGATCATTCTATTTTTTGGAAAAATCTTTTGAATAAATAGATCATTTGATGTCTTATTTACTCAGTAATTTTCTCTTCTGGAGTTCACAACAGTAAGTGAAAAAAAATGCCCCAGTAGCAATATAGTTTTTATCATACATAGTCATAGGCATTAAGCTGGAATCTTACTCTTGTCTACAAATAGTCATTAGTCACTATGGCTCCTGACGATCCCCCCAAGACAGATGTGCTCTGTTATTTAAGATTTATGGCTATGCCCATGAATCATCACTATATATAATTCAAAAACTGGCATTTGCCCTTGTGCTTAAACATGGATTCTCCCATTCTATCAATGTCTACATCTTATTTTTGCAAGCTATATTCAGTTTGTCTTAATAAAATAGACAATATGTGTTTATGAGCAAAATGTTTTAAAATTATAACTAATTCATTAATTAGGGAAGGGAATATTATCTCACAGAAGTAAAGGAATTCTTTGGGGAAGGTGTTGAGGATGTGGAAAATATTTGGCTTCTAGAGAAGGCCAAAAATTTTTTTTGACTTGGAAGTCAAACTAGAGAAGAAAGCCTATTAGTTTGGATGATTGCATGGCCACTGGGTCAACATAAATTCTCTTCCATATGCCTAGTCTGCTTCCCAGAATGAAGGTGAAATAGCAAAATCTTTGGGATCTGAACCGAAGCATATTAGCGAGTTGGTCTTCACACGCAGCACATAGTAAGGATGGGCAGCTACATGAAATAATTGGACATTCAGGGAGATGAATTCTAATCTTGTAAGCAGATATAACAGTGCTTACCATCAGAGAATCATTCCCCAGCTTCGTTTTTTTAACTCCTTGGCTCTCTGGTGCCTAAGGGATAGACTCAATTTTATCCTGTCATAAAATTTCTCTCCGAATTCATCTTGAGCTTCTTTCCCAAATTCGCTCTGTCCTTTCTCATTCATCCAGTTTCTATTTGTCTCCCAGGAAACCTCAATGATTCCATAAAAATTCCCTTTTTTCCGAATGTTGTTCCCATTTTTCTCTTAAAAGCAACAACAAAACCTCTTAGACACCATTCAGGACCAGGTAAAATGTGCCTGTTCTCATGCTTTCCCTGGTTTTCCAGGTGGAGTAATTGACTCCCCCCATTGTTACCCTTTGCAGTATTTTTTTTTAAAGATTTTATTTATTTGTTTAGAGAGCACAAGCAGGGTATGCGTCAGGCAGAGGGAGAGGGAGAAACAGGTTCCCCACTGAGCAGGAAACCTTACATGGGACTCGATCCCAGGACCCTGGGATCATGACCTGAGCCGAAGGCAGACGCTTAACCTACTGAGACACCCAGGGGCCCCACCTTTTGCACTTTGTGTATGTCTCTACTTCCTATTACACCATAGGGTAAGTGTATCTTTAGAGATATTGATTGCCCATTAGACTTGAGAAGAATTTAAAATCTAACGAATCTTAGAGGAATTTAAATTCTCTGCAGAATTCACAAACTCAAATTCATGCAAGAGGGCAGGCTGTGCGAGGAGCTGGATTTTTGGAAAACCGCCGCACTAACGTGTGGTTAGGATGATAAGCGGCAACTCACCCAGAAAGCGGATGGGAAGCGGTGGAGAGTGTGAGTAACCGAGGAGCTCTCGCTGAACAACGCAGCCCAGTGACGTCAGAATGCAAGTCAAGCAGTGCCTCTACCTTGCTTGTGGCTTCACTGTCTTTCCATTGTTTTATAAGATAAAGAAGCAGAAAAAAAAAAAAAACACAAAACCAGAACAAACAAAAATACATAGCTGATAAAGTCCCGCCTGACTTGAAATCTCTTAACCTTTATGTCTTCACCATATCTCCCATTCCTTCTTGATCTCTCTGTGCCAGTCTTTCCATCCTCAGTACCTTCAGTCCTTCCACCATAGGGCTTTTTATGTGCTTTTCTTCTCTTTCCTTTATTAACCCCTCCTCATGTCAATTCTACCTCAGATTCCTCAACCCAACCACCAAACGCCTCTGTTTGTACCACTCATCCCAATGTAGCACCACTTAAAATTTTCATATGGTAATCATAGTTATCTGTCTGCATACACAGATTCTGAGTTCCATGAAGACAAGGATCCTTTATCTGTTTACCCTTATTGTATCTCTAGAAATAACCGTGGTGCCAGGAAGGAGATAAGCAGTAAATATTTGTTAAATGAAGGAAGGAAAGAGGAAGTGAATAATACTAAAAATATTAATTTTAAAATGGATGGATGGATGAACGGGAGTTGCATTATTCTAATTATACAGTAAGACGACAGGTATGTGAACAAGGGGACAAAGCTACTTTAGATCTGGCCATAGACTTTTTTTTTTTTTTTTAAACAGCAGACATTTATTTTCTCAACAGTTCTGGAGGCTGGAAGTTTGGCCATAGACTTTTTTATTTTTTTATTCTTATGTTAATCCCCATACATTACATCATTAGTTTTAGATGAAGTGTTCCATGATTCATTGTTTGTGCATAACACTCAGTGCTCCATGCAGAATGCGCCCTCCTCAATACCCGCCACCAGGCTAACCCTGGCCATAGACTTTTAACTTAGGCATTAAGTCAATATACCGATAGCAAAGAACTATTGAATAGTAATAATTTACGTGTGTATTAAATGTGTCTATTAGTGTATAAACAATTTGATATGAGAAAGATAGAAAATACTTTTAGAAAGTTCTTTTTCTGGGCACCTGGGTGGCTCAGATGGTTAAGCATCTGCCTTCGGCTCAGGTCATGATCCCAGGGTGCTGGGATCGAGCCCCACATCCGGCTCCTGGCTCAGCGGGTAGCCTGCTTCTTCCTCTCCCTCTGCCTCTCCCCCTGTTCATGCACTCTCCTCTATCTCTGTATCTATGTGTCTCAAATGAATAAATTTAAAAAAAATCTTTTTAAAAAAAGTTCTTTTTCAATTTCATTAGTGGTGGAGAACAGACAGCTTGGTGAGAAAAAGTAACCTTTAGCTCTCAGAGGCGAGCTTCTGCTTCTGCCAGATATTTTTCAGCTATGGTTTCACTGCATTGTTCTATTACAGACTGATCTTTCCCCTTCTGTGCTTTACTCGAGAGAAATAAAATCTCACCGAGTGTGATTTTAATATGAAAACACGAAAGTCCATATATAATGACAAAAACTCCCTGCCACAAGGTAAGAAATAAAAATCAATAATGATCAAGAAAACATTTAGCTACTGAAAGACAAGAGAGGGAGTAAAAATACTTTGAAGGTCTAATAGAAAATTACATAATAAAATAGTCTCATTGCTGTCAGCATTTAAGTTTGAAACATTTTTTGTTTCTTTCAATAAAATAGTTAAATGATGCTAATTCTAATGCCCTTAACAACAACCAAAGAATGCTCTTAACATAAACAAGTTTTGCTTAAAAAATACATCCAAGATTTCACTTCTTTTCAAATATGTGTGTGTTATATACACATTCATATATGTATATATACTTTATATATTCAAATAGGTATATAATATAAAATATATATTAATACAATTATATACTTACATAAAATTATATACGTAATTTTATATTAAACATACATATATACATTTAGAGAGAGAACCTTAGCATTTGGGAAATAGGCTTTTTGGAGGCAGTTTTTAACCATTTGTCATTTTTTAAAAACATTCTTTGCTCCCATATTGCCTCTTTGTTCCCACTTCATGGCTAGGTATTTAATATACAATGAGGTTTGTTGCAGGGGATTTAATTAAGGATGACATGTAGGGCATTATCACAACCTTGGAAGTGTCCCGCATGCTTCTTCCTACCCAGAAAGAGGAACACTAACCAGAATTTTATATTCATCTTCCACTTGTTTTTCTTTATATTTTTAGCATATATTTCTCCACAACACTGTTCTTTTCTGTTATTGAGCTTTCTATAACTATCCAATCAGTCCTTATTACTTAATTTTTTATTTAATTGTATATTAAATAATCAGCGGTATTCGTGTGTGAGCTAGATCTCTGTTGTTTACATAGGGGAGTGGTGTTTGATTGTGGGAATATGTTAGATTGTATTTATTCACTCTCTGTTGTCCATGTTTATCTTTAGGAACAGGGCTCTTGGGGCACCTGGGTGGCTCAGTCATTAAGCGTCTGCCTTCGGCTCAGGTCGTGATCCCGGGGTCCTGGGATCCAGCCCCGCATCGGGTTCCCTGCTCAGCGGGAAGCCTGCTTCTCCCTCTCCCACTCCCCCTGCTTCTGTTCCCTCTCTCGCTGTGTCTCTCTCTGTCAAATAAATAAATAAAATCTTAAAAAAAAAAAAAACAGGGCTCTTAAGGATAGCAGGGTATTAGTGCATGTGCGCAATAGTTTCTCAGCTCTATATATCCGGTGCAACTGGCTAAACACAAAGCTCTTTTTCAAACTGACAACCCAAATGTGTCCTACCAGGAGTGAATGAGAGTTCCGTTGCTCTGTGATCCTGTAAACTTGGCAGTATTATCACACTTTCCAATTTTTTCTAATTTGTCAAAATGGTATATCATTCTATGTGTATGTGTTTAAGGATACGATTTTGTTAATTTTAGTATATTCACAGTTATGTAACCATCAACACAACCTAATTTAGGAACATTTTTATCACCCCAGAAAGAACCCGTTAGGACTTACTCCACATCCCACCCTCTAACACAGCCCCAGGCAACCACTAATGTATTTTGCCTGTACACATTTGTCTACTCTGAGTATTTCATGTTAATGTGATCCCATAATATGTGGTCTCTTATGATTGCTATTTTGCTTAGCATAATGTTTTCAGGGATGACTCAGTGTTCACATGAATCAGTATTTCATTTCTTTATATTAATGAATAATATTTTATTACATGGATATACCACATTTTGTTTATCCATTCTTCAGTTAACCGACATTTGAGTTGTTTCCACATTTTGGCTATTAGGAATAATGCTGCTATGAACATTTGTGGGGTTTTTTTTTTAAAGATTTTATTTATTTATTAGAGAGAGATCACAAGAAGGCAGAGCAGCAGGCAGAGGGAGAGGGAGCAGGTCCCCGCTGAGCAGAGAGACCGATTGGGGGCTTGATCCCAGGACCCTGGGATCATGACCTGAGCCGAAGGCAGACACTTAACTGACTGAGCTACCCAGGCGCCCCTGCTATGAACATTGGTATTCAAGCTTTGATGTGGATACATGTTTTTATTTATCTTACATTATATACCTGGGAGTGGAATTGCTGGGTTATATGGTGACACCATATTTATATAACATTCTGAGGAATTATCAAGCTGTTTTCCAAAGTAGCTGCACAGTTTTTCATTCCTACCAGTGATGGATGAGGATTCCATTTCTCTACAATCTTGTCAACACTTAGTATATATGTTATTAGGTTTTCACTGTGGTTTTTTTTTTTTAAAGATTTTATTTATTTATTTGACAGAGAGAGACACAGCGAGAGAGGGAATACAAGCCCCAGATGTGGGGCTCGTTCCCAGCACCTGCAATCATGACCTGAGCCGAGGGCAGACGCTTAACGACTGAGCCACCCAGGCGCCCCTCAATGTGGTTTTGATTTCTATTTCCCTAATGACTAATGCTGAACATCTTTTCACATGCTTACTGGCTATTTGTGTGTCATCTTTAAGCAGATGTCTATTCAGATACTTGATCCAAATTTCATTAGATTATTGCCTTATTGTTGAGGTGTAAATTTTTTATGCATTCTGGATATAAGTTCTCTATCAGCTATATCCTACAAGCAAGCTCTGTGTCAGGTCAAATAATGACAATACTCTGTAAACAGGTATTTTCCAGGGGATTGCAAGACCATTTAAATAATGATAATTCTCTGCTGATGGGTCTTTTTGAGAAGCCACAAACTCATTCTGCTCCCTTTAGTGTCTATAAGGCTGTTGTTTTATCATAGCTCCCATGGTCGTGAGGCTGATGATTTTCAAGGCTACTGTAGAGTTGGAGAGAATAGGACTTGTATCCCAAATACATAAATAAACTTCACAGTTCAATAATAAACCAAAAACTTGATTTAAAAATTGGCAAAAGATTTAAAAAGACATCTTGAGAGGAGTTAAAAATTAGGGAATTAAAACATGAGAAGATGGTCAACATGAGTCAACATTAGTCATTAGGGAAATGTAAATTAAAATTATAATGAGATAACACTGCATTCCCTCCAGAATGGATAAAAATAACACTCTTAATACCAAGAGCTGATGAAAATGTAGTGCAACCAGAATTCTGTTATTCTGATGGTGGGAATGAAAAAAATGGCACACTTTGGAAAAGTTTGGAATATCTTACAAAATTAGAAAATTTCTTACATGCTCCATCAGTTCCACTAGAAATTTACCCGTGATGAATGACTTCTGTCTACACAAGTACCATTCAATGAATGTTCATAGCAGCTTTATCTATAATAGCTAAAATTTAGAAAATAATTCAAATGTCCATCAAAAGGTGAGTGGATTAACAAATTGCATTACATCCCTACAATGTGATGCTATCTGCAATTAAAGGGAAAGACCTCCTAAAAAATAATAAATAAATAAATAGAAAGACCTCCTAAAATATGCAAAAAATACAAATTTCAAATGCATTACAATGAAGAAAGAAGCCAGATACAAAGAACCGTATACTGTATGATTCTATTTATATGATATTCTAGGAAAGGCAAAACATTAATGACAGAAAGTGGATCAGAGTTTGCCAGAGGCTGGGTTTAGGGGAATGGAATTGACTGCAATGAGGCTCAAAGGGACTTATTGGAGTGATGGGAAATTTTCTTTTTTTTTTTTTAAGATTTTATTTATTTATTTGTGAGAGAGAGAATGAGAGACAGAGAGCACGAGAGGGGAGAGGATCAGAGGGAGAAGCAGACCCCCCGTTGAGCAGGGAGCCCGATTCGGGACTCGATCCCGGGACTCCAGGATCATGACCTGAGCCGAAGGCAGTCGCTTAACCAACTGAGCCACCCAGGCGCCCGTGATGGGAAATTTTCAGTATCTTGATTGTGGTAGGGGTTACTATATATATTTATCACAATTCACTGAACTATGCACTTAAAAGGGGTGAGTTTTACAGTGTGAAAATTACACTTCAATGAATGTGAGAAAATATTTTACATAGATGTTCAACTTTATATTAAAAATATAAATATTTGTATAAAATAGAATTACACTTACATTTTAATAGAGAAAATAGACAATACTATCAAGTCCATAGCAAGTGTCAATGACAAATGTGTAAGTTACACAAAAATAAATCTAACAAAGATGTGTAAAAACTTCATGTAGGAAATTGCAACTTTATTGAAATCTTTTAAGGACAATCTAGATAGATGGAAAGACACCATATTCCATATTCATGGATTAAAAAAAATTTAATGCTAGAAAGATGTCGGGGCACCTGGGTGGCTCATTCGGTTAAGCGTCTGCCTTTGGCTCGGGTCATGATCCCAGGATCCCATGATCCCAGTCCTGCATCAGGCTCCTTGCTCAGCAGGGAGCCTGCTTCTCCCTCTGCTTGCCGCTCCTCCTGCCTGTGCTCTTTCTCTGCCTCTCTCTCTCTGACAAATAAATAAATAAAATCTTAAAAAAAAAGATGTCAGCTTTCCTGGTTGAGTCATAAATTCAAGTTAAATTTGTTCACTCAGCAAATATGTACTGAGTACCTATCTTTGCCCAAGCATCTACTGTTATAGGTGCTTGAGATATACAAATGAACAAATCCAAAAATAACTTGGTCAATTTTGAGTTTATAGTTCATCTGGGTAGGAGATGGGTAGGTGAGAACGAAGTAAAATAATAGGCATATGAATACATAAACTGCACAGGATGTTAAAAGGTGATATTTGATTACGAACGAGAAGTAGAGGCAACTAAATGAGGAAAAATAGTGGGGATGGAATTGTGACATGTTACAATTTTAAAATGGAGTTTTCCTTAAAATCAACTAATTTACTCCAAAATATATGTGGAAAATGAAGTGGATCAAAATAATTCATTACTGGAAGAGGTATAGACACTAGAAAGATGAGCTCTATCAGATACTATGACCATTTTAAAGTTACACTAATAAGATAGTATTATGTGGCACCTGGGTGGCTCAGTCATTAAGTGTCTGCCTTTGGCTCAGGTCATCCCCGCATCCGGCTCCCTGCTCTGCGGGAAGCCTGCTTCTCCCTCTCCCACTCCCTCTGCTTGTGTTCCCTCTCTCGCTGTCTCTCTCTCTGTCAAATAAATAAATAAAATCTTTAAAAACAAAAGGATAATAGTGTATTGGTGACTGGTACACAAAGGAATAGAGTCCATAAATAAACCCAAAGATATGTAGAAAGCATGTAAGTAAAGAAAGATTATTTGATCAATGGTCCTAGGATAGAACTCAACTTCACATATACTCAGATACTTTCAAATGGACCAAGGAGATAAATATAAAAGACAAATTATCTGAAGGGGCAATATAGGGGCATATCTTTATGAAATGGTGGTTTGAACAAATTAATACTAAAACAATTTCTTATGGAGGACTAAAAAATGCAACTATATTTGACAACTTTTTCATTTCACTCTAAGTGTCCACTTTATTAGTAATCAAGAGTGAGTTAAATTCGCAACATCACTCCACTTGCACTAGGTAAAGTAGAAACTGACAATTTCTAATAATAGCAAGAATGTGGAACAATGGTTACACAGGAGTTGAGAGTGATATATAACTTCTTTGAAAAGAAAACCATGATGCCTAATAAAACGTTTGAATATATGGTCCTCAAGTCATAGCAAGAATGTTTGTAAGATCATGATTTTAAATGAGTTAGAGTGAAGCAAATTCACATGGGTGCATCTCAGGAGCATGACATTGGGCCTGCAAATAAAGTTACAGATGAAAGCCTATAGTATTTATTACATTAAAATAGGTTTCAAAATCAAGGAAAAGAAAACATTTATGGAAGTAAATATATATATGGCAAAACTGTATAACAAAGAATGATGAACACAACTTCTTTGCTGCTTAGAGGCAGGGAAGAGAAGTTACTGGGGGAAGGGCACATAGGGACTTCAAACATTGAAATATTCTCTTTCTTAAGATTCATCATAGGTAGGGCATTTATCTGTTTTTTAACTATGATGAACACTATGTAAATTCTTTTGTATATATATTTTATAAAATTTTAAAGAGGTACTGAATATATGTCTAGCCATCTAATTTATACCCTATGGCCATCTTACACATTCCATTTTATAGGTATAAGAAACCTCATTTAATATTTGGTTTGCAAAGGTTAAATTCTTAACTGTTTTTGAACTAAAATTGAAAAAAAGTTTTTTTTTTTTTTTTTTTTTTTTTAAGATTTTTTTTATTTTTTTGAGAGAGAGAGAATGAGAGACAGAGAGCACGAGAGGGAAGAGGGCAGAGGGAGAAGCAGACCCCCTGCTGAGCAGGGAGCCCGATGCGGGACTCGATCCCGGGACTCCAGGATCATGACCTGAGCCGAAGGCAGTCGCTTAACCAGCTGAGCCACCCAGGCGCCCGAAAAAAAGTTTTTTAATGGAGCCAATTTAACACTCCCTGGGGAAATAAGGAATGCTTTAGAAAATAAGTCCTATTAATGCTATCAAATGTTCCCATTCACTTTCTGAGTCATATAAACTAAAACTGGTTTATCTCTTCTCTACATAGCATAGGCCAGAATGTATTAACAAGTAATTAAGTCAGTCGTAACAAAAATTATGATAGGAGTTAAAGCTTGCCGAATGCTTACTATGTGTTGGTACCTTTGAGAGAACATAGCTGACAGAAATCTCTACCCTCATGAAGCTGACATTGTCATGGGAGGAGAAAGCCATAAAATGATATAAGTATAATATGTTGGAAGGCAAGAGAAGCTATGGCGAAAACTAAAGGTGGGAAGGGCAAAGACGTGCAGAGGTAGGGGGAGGGTGAATTTTAAATAGAATGATTAAGAAAGGCTTCCCTGAGAAGGTGACCCTTGAGCTGGTGACCAGGAACGTTAACGGGAATCCTGGGGGAAGAGCATCCAGGAAAAGGAAACAGTTACAGGTTCTGAAGTGAAGATGAGAAATGGCAAGGGCAACATAGATGGATGGAGAAGGGTCATCACGGGCTGCATTGTAAGAAACAAAAATCAGAGAGGGGGTAGATCATATAAGACTTACAGATGGTGATAAGAGATCTTGATTTTATTGTAAATGAAACTGACAAATTGTACTCTAATTATATTTTATGGACATATATTGTAACAGGCTCATGAGGAAAGTAAAGAGAATTAACTGAAGTTGGGCAAGGCAGACAAGCAGGGCGACTAGTCCGAAGACTCAGAATAATCCAGGTAAGTGATGATGGTGCCTTCGACCATGTTTTAGCAGGAAGATGGTGAGGGTTTTGTATTTTGAAGCCAAGACAGACAAGACTTACAGAATTCATATGGAAATATTAGAGAAAAAGAATCAAGGGTAACTCCAATGCTTTTGTTCTGAAAAACTGAAAAATAGAGTTGCCATTCCTCTGCTCTCACATGGGGAAAACTGCAGGTGGAGTATGTTTAGAGAGAAAGATCATGAGTTCATTTTATTCAGTTTGAGATTTATGTATGAGCCTGGGGTTCAGAGACAAGTGTGGGCTAAAGATATAAATGTCAGTTAAATATATGGTACTCGGGGTCATTAAGGGAGTGTGAGCATATAAAAAATATAAGGGGACAATGCCTGAGCCCTGGAGTTTTCCAATATTATGTCTGGAGAAAAGAAAAAAATGGCAAAAGAGTAAGAGAGTGTTGTTGGTGATGGGGATTGGGGAAGGACCAGGAGTGAGTTTTGTCCTGGAAATACCGGAAATGTTTCAAACAAGAAAAGAGTCACCAACTGTGGCAGATGCTGCTCATAGGCAGATTGAGATGTGGACCGAGAACTGATTATTGGATTTACCAGTACAGAAGTAAGTCACCAGTGGCCTTGATAAGTCTCTTGATGGAAGGGGGTTTGGGGCAAAAGCTATTTTGAATGGATCTAAGGGGAAAAATAGAAAGGAATTGAAAACAGAAAAGATCAACAACCACCAAGAGTTCTATAAAAACAAAAAAGAAATAAGACAGCTGCTACAGAGGAATGTGGGGGTCGAGATTTTTTTTTAGCAATGAGAGAAATCACAGAGTATTACCTATGGCCATGAGAATGATCAAGTACAAAGGCTGATTGCATGAACCATGTCCCTGAGTGGGGAGAGGAAATGGAATCTGATGTACAAGTGGAGAAGGTGGCTTTCTAAAGGAACACAGACCATGCAGGATTATAAGAGTGAAGGTTGAGAATAGGATGCTGATGATGGTACGTGTAGGAATAGATGGGTAGAGGGAGCTGGGAAAAGACAGTGTCTCTTCAAAACTCCATGACCAAGAATCACAGATACTGAGAGGAGAAGAACAAATAGATTCGGAATGTGTGATAATAGTTTTGCTCAGATTGCTCCAAGAGCCCACTTGAAGTTAGTAGTCATGAAGTTTAAATGAGAGTGATGAGTATGGCAACATGTTTTTCTTCTACTTAAACTGATGCTTAAAAAAACAAAACAAAACAAAACAAAAAAAACTGACACTTGGGTTGAGGTAGAGAATACAAGAGATGGAGGAGATTTGGGGTATATGCAAGAGGACGATTAAAGTTTGGCTGTGGACTGTAAACTGATCAGGGAAGTGAGTACATAAGAGAAACAGGAAAAAGTAAAATTTTTATAGGATTAGCAGATTGTATATATGGGTTTGAAGGATTGTTTGCCCAGAGAATAAGCACTTGAAATGGAGGTGATGAGGGTTTATAGTGACTGCTTATAAGTCGTAAGGGATGTACACTTTTGTTGACCTTTGCCTTGACTGGACTTTTCAATCATTAGAATCAGTGTTCTGCATTGTTTCATGTATTTCTGAGAATAATATACTCACAAGTTATTATTAGTTTGTTTAACTTCTACAGCTAATAGTTTAATGTTTATATAGGCATTTTATTAAAGCATTGGTACTCTATTTCTATATAAAAATTCTTATTTTAAGTCTTAAAAATAATTTTTTTCTTTTAATTTTTAATTGAAGCATAGTTGACATGCAATGTGACATTAGTTTCAGGTGTAAACCATAGTAATTCAACAACTCGGTATGTAATGCTGTGCTCACCACAAGGATAGCTACCGTCTGTCACTGTACACGTGATTACAGTACCATTGACTATACTCCCGATGCTGTGCCTTTCACCCCCATGACTCATTCATTCTGTAACTGGAAGTCCATACCTCTCATTTCCCTTGACCCATTTTGCCCATTCCCTACCCCCTACTCCCCTACCAACTACCAGTTTTTTCTTGGTGTTTATGAGTCTGTTTCTGTATTTTTGTTCATTTGCTATGGGCTTTTTTTTTAGATTCCACATATAAGTGAAATCATATGGTATTAGTCTTTTCCTCCCTGATTTATTTCACTTAGCATAATACTCTGCAGGTCCATCTATGTTGCCACAAATGAAAAGATCTTACTCTTTTTTATAGCTGAGTAATATTCCTCTGTGTGTGTGTGTGTGTGTGTATTATATCTTCTTTATCCATTCATCTGTTGATGGACACATGGATTACTTCCATACCCTAGATATTGTAAATAATGCAGTAAACATAGGGGAGCACACATCTTTTCAAATGAGTGTTTTTTTTTTCTTTTGGTAACTATTCATTAGTGGAATTACTGGATTGTACGGTATCTCTATTTTTAATTTTTTGAGTAATCTCCATACTGTTTTCCACAGTGGCTGCACCAATTTACAGTCCCACCAACAGTGCGTGAGGGTTCGCATTTTTCCACATCCTCATTGACACTTATATCTTGGGTTTTTTTGCTGCTAGCCATTCTGACAGATGTGAAGTGGTATCTCATTGTAGTTTTGATTTACATTTCCCTGTTGATTGGTGCCATTGAGCATTATTGTGTTAGTTCTTACCGAAAGTTGCAGTGTTCCTTTCTGTAATAAATAAACAAAAGTTGATGATACGAGACTATACAGAGAGAATACATATAGTGAGATATATATCAAGATCAAGATATGTCTTGATGATATGAGAATATATTAGTGAACAGGAATCACTAATATTCATTAGTGAATATATGCATGGAATGCTGCCATAAAAAGGACCCACAAGCAGACTGGCTTAAATAACAAAGATTTTTCTTCTCCCATGGAAAAATAGGAGTTGTATCTTCTAGGCCATTGGGAAGTTCTTTCTCTGTAGTCATTCAGGAATCCAGTTCTTTCCAAGGTTTTGCTTCTCCCATCCTTCAGGGCAGGCAAGGTTCATAAGTGTTTCATGTGCTGTGGACCTCTGTAGTAATCTGGTGAAGTTTATGGATAATGTTTATGTGTAAAGTTGACTGAATGAATAAAATGCTTCAGGTTAAAAAGGAAACAACATTGAAATACCATGATCAAAATACATAAATGTATGCTTCCCTATGACTTTAAAAGCCTACATTAGAGCTATAAATACCATAATTTTGAGGCAATTGGGAACACACACAGTGTTTTAAGATATTTGCAATGGCTGCAATACGATTTGAGAATATCTGTGATTTTCGTATTTGCCAAAACCCAGGTACTATTAATTCTATGGTTTATTGTCTACATTTTCAACAGAAGAAAACCCTAAATTAATAAAAATGAAGATAAAATTTTCACCATCCAAGTTTCACAGATAGACTGAATTCCGTCCAGTGGTAACCCTGGGGTTAAGGGTTAAAAGCAATATCCGTAGGGCATTTATGTCATCTTCATTCAGGATCACTTTAAGTAGAAGTAGGAAAAAAGTGTGGTAATCTGAAAACTTAGGCCTGAAAGTGGACCCATAGTACTTTCAGTCATTGCAGTTGAGATAAATCAATCACAGGATGACACCCAACTACAAGAGACCAGGACAAATGCAAGCCCGGTCATACATCAAGAAAATGAAAGAACAGAGTGAGAGAACAGCCAGCAGACTCTCCCACCAAGGACACACCCTACTTTTCCACATTTTTCCTTCCCAGTCCCCTTTGGTGTGATGCTTGTTTTATTTTGTTTTTAAAGTCAGTTTTTCTTGCAGATCTGTTCGTTCTAGGTAGTCTCTCAGTCTTTTGGAAAATCTTCTAATATTAGGATTTTTGGAGGAAGTTGTACTATAAGGTGCAGTAATTATACAGTTTGAAGAGATTTTTATTATTGAGGTGTAATTGGTTTACCGTATTTTAAGTATACAACACAGTAATTCGACATAAGTATGCAATGCAGAATGGTTGCCACAATAAATCTGCTAAGCATCTGTCACCTTACAAAATAATACAATATCATTGACTATATTCCCTATGCTGTACATTACATCCCCGTAACCTATTTCATAACTGGAAGTTGGTACTTCTTAATCTCCTACACCCATCTTGCCCTGAACCCCACCTTTCTGGTGACAGCCAATCTGTTCTTTGTATCTATGAGGCTGGGTTTTGCTTGGAAGACATTTTTAGTGTCATATAATACAAACAAATGCTGGGAGATTATTCCAAGGTAAGACAAATGCAAGTATATATGATCCAGTGTATTGTCCACATTGGTCTATTCATCTGAAATTTTATTAAGTAAAATAGTTCTTGAAATAAGTGTACCATCTGCCAAACCAGAAATTAACTTTGTATAAAATTGTTGAAAAATTATCTATCTCAGGTATTTATATATACATTATATAGACACATACATATTACATTTACCTTTTTTTGCTTTTGATTCCAAATCACACAAATTTACTTTTCTATATTTATACAAATTAGTAGATAACAAAATAATCTCTTAAACCCACAGTATGATTATCAGGTGACCTTCTAACTACCTAGGGCATAAGTAGCAATTTTGCGCAGTGAAGATGGTTATCCGTCAGATTATTCTACTGTAATATCTCTGCTGTGACCAGTGAGACCCAAATAATTGTGTCTTCTGGAAGTTAGAGGGTGGAAAGGGAAATTAGTTTTTATGACTTTTATTTATCACAACATTTAAGCTTGAAAACATATTAGATATCTGAACTTTATCTCGCTTGTAATGACCTCGAATAAAAAAGATATAAGAATATGGGTAAAATGGGCTGCTGATACAGGGAAAAGTTTGCTGCCAGGAAATGAGTTCCAATGCGTTGATCTGCCTGAGGCCCATTTTTACTTCATCCAGGGCAGAGGTATATTAATCAATGCTTATTTTAGTGGTTTATTTAGTCTGTCTTTAAAACCATGTTGTTGGGTTTTTTTTATTTAATAGGGAATGGTGAGTGCTTCTTTAATAATTAGAAATAGAACATATTCTCTTAGATCTACTTAGCATTGATAATTTTACCACTGCATCAGTGTTTTTTCCCTTTTTCTTTTTTTTTTTTTTTTAAGATTTTATTTCTAAGTAATCTCTATACCCAAAACTGGGCTTGAACTCACAACCTCGAGTTCAAGAGTCACACGCTCTACCTACTGAGCCAGCCAGGTGCCCCTGCATCAGTGTTTCTTAACCTTTTTGGGGAACCATTCTGGAAACTTAGTAAAAGCTTTGGACTCTTCCTCTAGAAAAAATACACGTACACAAATAGAAATTTTGCATGGAATTTTGAGGTATTTACTGACACCCCAATATTCTTCCAGAGGAAGCCTTAGAGTTCAAGCTGTGACCTGTTGAAAACCCTGCTTCTACATTTTTCATGTGATGACAAAGAATCTGAGTGTAGCCAGACCATTTCTCTACATGTCACATCTCTAATTTGTTCATTATGCTGGTCTCCCTGCTAGGAAAATGATCTTGGTGCTATTTTCTTGTTCATTCTTGGCGAATATATATTAACTACATATTTTTACTCTAGTTCTCACCGACTCAGACTAGCAGAAGTAAGTGATCCTGTGGATCATCCAAAATAATGCATTATTCACAAGGCATATAGGCTGAAGTTACATGACATTTATTTGAAGCAATGTAAGCCCTAAATGTATTTTAATTACTATTAATATTGTGTGCATTTCTCAGTATATATACCCTAGAAGAGACAGAAGAAGTGTGTCGAAAGATGGAAGGCATTTTGCATGTATGACAGGATGACGAATGAGAATTTTCTGGTTGTCCCATAATTGGTGACTAGGTCCCAAAGCTGAGAACAAGGAAGTATAAGGTCCCACTTTCTAAAGAGAGAACCCCCAAATGGATGTCAGAATCCTCTCTGCAGGATTTACTAAGGGATCAGAACTAGCCTCAGAAGGCTGCAGAGTAGCGAGTAGCGCAGTGCTGCCTTGACTCAGCCTGCTTCGGATCCAGACTAGCCACATGGCTGGGGAACCAGGAGCAAGTTGGTCTCCCTGCCTCTCAGTCCCTCAGGAAAACGGGAATAGTAGTAACTCTGAAAGTCGTCCTTGAACAGTTGTACTTAGCACAGAGTAAATGCTCAGTGGTGCTTATATCTAGCATTTGGTAAGTACTCAATATTTTCTGTGCTTCCGGGTCCTCCTTTTTAAATATCTATTCACATGGGTATTTGTGAAGATTAAGGGCCAAGATCAACATAGATGGAAATAAATATAGAAGTACCCGGCCCCTGGTAAGTAGGCAATAAATGCATTATTTTGTCCGTAGTTCATACAGCCATCACCCCACGTGTGCGTGTGTTTGTGAGTATGTGTAAAACACTGAGAACACTGAGAAGCAGAAGAGATGCAGTTGAGGGCATGGGTGTGGTGAGCCCTGTGGAAAGTGGGGTGTGTTCTTTGCCAAGAGTAATTCCATACAGGAAAGAGTTGTTCTTCCACAAAACAAAGTGAGAGGGAGGCTCCCTAGAAGGGGCAGGGACTCCATTTCCTAATTGAGTGCTAGTTTAGCAAAAGCCTTGCTGACGCGCGCCATGTTGCCGGTATTCTTCCCTACTCCATTCAGCGTCTGAGCATCATGTACGTATCGCCTCCAGTGATACTCCAGCTTTCTCTAACTTTCAAACCACATAAGATCTCTTGAATAGGTGCACAATGCTTTTCTTTATAGAACTTACCAGAGTTGACACTTCCCATATTCATTTGGGGTCTATTTGCTTAATGATTATCTAGCCCAATAAGACATAAGTTTCATTAAGACAAAGACTGTATTTTCATACTTCCAGTGTCTAGCTCAGTGACTTGCTTATAGTTAAGTATTTGGTAAACTTTGGGTAAATAAATGGTGCAAATTGGATGATAGAATAATCAATGTTCAGGTGTTGGAAAGGTTCCCATGCTCCAAAAGAAGCACAGTGCTAGATTAGTTTAGCTATGAAAGAAAAAGATTAATTCTGGTTAAATGATCGTAGGAGGTTTATCATGTAAGTGTAGGATTAGAATGAGAATTTGAAGAATGGTAGATGGCAATAAACAAATTGAAGGGGACTGAAATCTAAGAAAATGTGTGTGTGCTAAATATACTGGACTGTGAATAAGTGAATTTGGGAAAGAAGAGAGCAGATTGCATGGAAAAATAAGAGATACATCTATCATTGTGAGGAATTTGTTGTAATACATCCCCTTCAACGCGATGCTAATTATTTGGATAATTTCCCATAAAGAGTGGTTAGGTATTGAGGTTTTTAAGCTGAGAAGGACATGTATATCAGACAGTTTAGTGTAGAAAACCAAAACTAGTTTCAGTATTTTGAGCAGAAAGTAACTTAAGAGAGGATTAGGTAATTTTAACATTGCTGGAAGAATTGGAGAAGTGAGCTCCATATTGGGCCTCCAGAGCTGGCTGTAAAATGTTTCTCAAAACCCAAGAAGCTAGAAAATAGACAGTAAAACTCTGCAGAAAAGTTTTAAAACTGGTGCAGAAAAGAATTCCCATCAGTGTGACAGATTATCAACAGAAACAAAACAGGTCAAACATATAAAATGTCTCCATATTTTTCCTGCTTTTCAAATATCACATCATTGCATATAATTGACAAAACCATGTAAGTAGCAAGAAACCCAGCAGTGGAGCTTCCAAGTTGGTGAACACATTGATGTACCAGGAGGATGGGGTGCACCCAGAGAGGGCATGGAAGCTCCCCCACCCCAATACCTTATACTGTGCGTCTCTTCCATTTGGCTTTTCTTGAAACATATTCTTTATAATAAACTGATAATACAAGCGGAAACTAGAAGTTTCTGAGAAGAACATTTGAGTTCCTACCAGGGCTTCTTGCAATGAAATACACCAGCAGCTGCACTCACATGCAATCCTATCACACCTTCATGATGTTTCCCTTGGCCAGAAATATACTAAGGATCTCAAGAATAGAAGCATTGAGCAAATTATGGCAAGACAGAACCACATAAAATACTCACTGGATTTTCTCGACAAATATGGTAATGCTGCGCCAGCCAGCAGAACTACTTTCTGTGTTGTTGTGTGGATATTTGGAATCACACAGATTGGAATAGAATGGAACCTGTCCTCCGTTGGTGGAGTCACCACAAAGGAGTGAAAACATCAGTAACCATTATAGTTGTCGTAACACAGAATTGTTTCAAAACCAACTTGTCATCTAAGCAACTCTTACTACTCATGATAGCATAATTGAAGAAATAAAGTACATTTGAAACCTTAAAAAAAAAAAACTAGCAGAAATCTAAGAAATGTAGTCTTGGTTTATCTCCATCTCCCTCTGTATCCCCACACCATATTATGTCTCAGCACACTGTGGGGAGGAAGACATGAAGTTTGCTAGGGTCAACCCACAACACCTCACAAGGAAATGTTTTTTTGTTTTGTTTTTAATTCAGTGTCAAGGTACTAGTTGGCTTGAAGTTAAGAGATTAATTTAATGAAGTTGGTGAGGGAGGAAAAAGTTACCAGTTGCTTACCCCCAGTCCTTGTATCTGCATAAATGTGGTGCTTTCAAGTAAGACAGAAAATCCAGCTGACCTAACAGATGACTTTCTCTTTTCAGCATTGGTATATAAATTTATTCCCTTTAAAGTACATAATCAGTATGTTAAAAAAATTCTTTAGAAGCTAAACTTGGACTGTGGCAACATTTCAATTCTTAGTTAGAAGAGAGATCAAAACCTCAGTATACCTTTTGAGTTGTTTCCCACTGAAAGAAAGGAGAGGTAGAGAAATGTGGGCAAAAAACATAACTAACATTTGAAAGCATACAAAGATATGGTTTTAGCTTTTCAAAAAAAACCCCCAAATATTTGAGATGATCACTAAAATCTCTTGTTTTAAAATATTATTACAAAAATATTGCCTATGAGTATTACACTTCCAGCAACAGCATCTGATTTGGTTAATCACCAATAATCCATTCATCTAGTCGATGTGTAGCCATGGCCAGTCCACTGCCTACCCCCCAGCCTACATTTTGCTTTTTACAGTCCTTCCATTTGGAAGTGAAAGTCAGGATCCTTGCCAATAAAACAACCACCTCCAGTGTTTTCAGTATTGCTTCCATCACCCTGGCAACACAGAAGACAGGACATAAATAGTTGCTCTGCCAAACATATCTCTTGCCTTGTTTTACTTGTGGGAGTGAGAGTTGTCAAGGCAAGTTTATACCAAAGTTAAAAGTAAATTTTGACTTATCAATGGCCAGATTTTCTAAAAAGTGCATCCACGTTTTATGTAGACCATTAAGTGGAAGTGTAAATAAAATATAAATTCTATGAGGACCAAGGAGATACTTAACTTTGGTCCCCAGCACTCAGCACAAATAGATGCTCTATAAATAGTTACTACATGGATTAATTTATCCAACACAGGCATGTCTCAAGTCAAAGCATACAGCTTGGCTTTATTTACATCACTGTGCTGGTAGCATTAAAATATATTTTTTAAGACTTTTTTTTTTAATTTTTAAGTGAACTCTGTGCCCAACATGGGGCTTGAACTCATAACCCAGAGATCAAGAGTCGCATGCTCCACTGACTGAGCCAGCCAGGTGCCCCTAAAACACCTTTTAAAACATCATAATCCAGAATATTTTTTAGATGACAGAATTATAAATGGGTGCAGAGATTCAATTAATTGGCTTCAGTTGAAATGTCTCCCATATAATTGGACATAATAATTTAGGATACCATCCATGCTCTTGACATGGAATTGTGTACTTTTTACATTTTGTAGCATTGTAGACCCGTCCCCCCTGTACCAGATGCTGTAGGTGTTTTGCAGATAAAACCTAGACTCTAATCCAACGGCAGGATTGAGCAAGGTGTAACTCAGTTTGTTGGAGGAGTTCAAGAAATGAACCCCGTTCATCAAAGCCTACACCCCTTTTCATCCCTAACTGCCTCCCTTGGTCTCTGTCCTCAATCTCTAGAGTTCTTCGGGCTTTTCTGGAGTTAAAATGCTAATCTAGCAATCATACTGTTGTGCTAACCTGGTTTCACTTTCTTAGAATACCTGCTCTCATCTCTCCCCAGTAGTGATCTTGGCACTTTTCCCATAATCCATAAACTTCCCACTTTGAAAGAAGAGCAACTGTGGGAAGCAGAGCAGTCTGGAATTTCCTGCATGTTTAGGAGGGTCTTTTTGAAAGTAGAACTGGCTTTTGGAAATGGTTTGAGAGAAACAATGTGTACGGTAGATTTGTGTCACCCTAGAATGAGTCTAATCTGATATTCAAGAAGCCATTAAATGAGAGCCTAATGGGGGGGGGGGAAATAATGAAGTACATCACTGATCTCTCCAATGAGAAAATAGGGTGGCATAGTAACAGAACTTGATATTTGGAATCAGATTCCGGCTTGAATCTTGACTCCATTACCTACCAATTTTTCTCATTTGGATAAATGATTTAAAGCCTGATTTCTCTTCTTTGTAAAATGGTAAATTAAAATATCTGGCTTTCAAAGCTGTTGGGAATTTAACTGATAGCATATGGAAGTACTTTGTAGTTAAGATAGTGCTAAAGAGGGGCGCCAGAGTGGTTCAGTCGGTTAAGCATCTGCCTTCAACTCAGGCTATGATCCCAGGGTCCTGAGATGGAGCCCCACATCTGGCTCCCCGATCAGTGGGGAGTCTGCTTCTCCCTCTCCCCCTGCTCATGCTCTCTCTCTCAGATAAATAAATAAAATCTTTTTAAAAAAGAAAAAGTAGTACACAAATATGTTATGGTGATGACAGTAGTTATTAGTGTTAGTCCTGCAACAGAACACAGAATATTTAATCTAATGTTCTAATTTTACATAAAAAAAACTGAGGCATAGAGGAGTAAAATGAGACCAAGATTCCCAGTAAATGTGGAATAAAAAGAAATTTGAAAATAGATACGAACCATCATTGCCTCTAATCTGTGTACTCCAGGAAATTGTCTCATCATTTTTACAAGGTTTACAGTGACAGTCCTTGCTTTCTGGACTTCTGCCTGATGTAAAATTTTCTGAAAAACTGAATAAAAGAAAAGCAGTGGTTACAAGTGCTACTCTTCTGTCCATACCGGGAAGTGCAATAAGTAAGATAACAAATATTTGTTTAAGAATTGTGTTGTTTAGGGGCGCCTAAGTGGCTCAGTCGTTAAGCGTCTGCCTTCAGCTCAGGTCATGATCCCACGGTCCTGGGATCGAGCCCCACGGACCGAGACCCACATCGGGCTCCCTGCTCTGCGGGAAACCTGTTTCTCCCTCTCCCACTCCCCCTGCTTGTGTTCCATCTTTCGCTGTGTCTCTCTCTCTGTCAAATAAATAAATAAAATCTTAAAAAAAAAAAAAAAAAAGAATTGTGTTGTTTAAACAGAATGTGGTTAAGGGGATCACGAGCACCATTTCTCATTAAAGACTGGTGGGGGTCAGAGGGAACTTTGCAAATGCTGAAAAAAAAAATTATTTGAAGACTAAAGGAAAGGGGCACCTGGCTCCTCGGTCGGTGGAGCATGCAACTCTTGATTTCAGGGTTGTGAGTTCAAGCCCCACAATGGGTGTAGAGATTACTTAAAATCTTAAGGAAAAAAAAAAAAAACAACAAAATGAGGCTTAACAAACCTTTGGCATAGGCCAACACTTTAAAAATCCAAGAAAGCTGGCGCCTGCGTGGCTCAGTCAGTTAAGTGCCTGCGTTAGGCTCAGGAAATGATCTCGTTGGGGCTCCTGGCTCAGCGAGGAGCCTGCTTCACCCTCTCCCTCTGCCCCTCCTCCCCACTTGTGTTCACTCACTCTTTATCAAATCAATAAAAATCTTAAAAAAAAAAAAAAAAAAAAGCTAAATCCAAGCTGTCACTCCCAGCAATAGCAAAGAATGGTAAAGAGATTCTGGAAGTCATAAAACCAACAGGGTAGTGGATAACGAGGCAAAACTAAGCCGGGGAACTTGAAACCCTTACAGGTAAAACGGACTTTAAAAGGAGTGTGAGATACACAGGAGGACCTTCGAATAGCCCCACGTTAGGGATCTTGGAAACTGGAAGGATGGTCAGCTCAGAAAAGAAGAAAAAAATACAACCGCTTTTACAAGAGTAAGTGATTTCAGCATTAGCCTCCAGAATTAAGGTTGAACCAGGAGTTTATGGACAGCATAAGGTCAGTAAAATGGTATAGTAACACCAATTTGGATATAGTGCGATTGGGGATTGGTGGCTGTAGTCCTCCCAACCTCCATACTGGGAGCAAGAGAGAGAGTGGATTGCCTCACTTTCAGTATTCTCATGGGTCAGATTCTCTTAATGCTGCTCTTGACAAGGAAGAGAAATCGGTATCAACTAACTGGGAGGTTCCAGAAATTGCCGTCCCGGTCTACAAATCCTCTGCCTCCAGCCGCGGGACCCAGAATCAGCTCCTTGCTTCTAAAGCCAGATTCTAACTTCCACCAGATGGCGCCAAACCATAGCGGGGATGGGTTTAGCTTCAGCAGCCAAACCCCTGGACCCGGGGAGGTTGCAACAGGTCATGGGGCACTTACTCACCTTGCTAGAAAGCAACCCTTTATTTTATACGATTGTATTTTGAAGGCAAACTTCTTGGGTGATGGCAGAATTTACTTTAGTTAGAATGAATGCTGCTTCCTCATTGCTTTTTTTTTTTTTTAAGATTTTATTTATTTATTTGACAGAGAGAGACACAGCGAGAGAGGGAACACAAGCAGGGGGAGTGGGAGAGGGAGAAGCAGGCTTCCCGCGGAGCAGGGAGCCCGATGCGGGGCTCGATGCCAGGACCCTGGGATCATGACCTGAGCCGAAGGCAGACGCTTAACCGACTGAGCCACCCAGGCGCCCCTTCCTCATTGCTTTTAAACTTTTTACTTCCTTGTTGCAAACGTGGAAAGTTCTGATGAAATTTCCTGACTATTCACCTAAGGCTTCCAGGTTCCAAGTCCTTTTTCACCTGCATGTTCAGATACCTTTATGGACCCTAAGACTGGATAAAGTTTATTTTCCATTCTCTTCACTTTTCTAGTCTTTTAATAATAATAAAGACTTCAAGGACAATTTTGATTCATTCCCAGAGTCAAGCATGTGTCAGTCTGCTCAGAGCGTATTCATAGAACACTGCCAGTCTCTATCTACATGCAACTTAATGTTGATTAGCCAAGCGCCCAGGGTTCATGTCCCCGGTGTTCATTATGTTTTAAGTTCTTCAAAGGATGCTAGCCATGAATTAACATTACAAGAAGCTTTGAACATTCAACCTTTACTATCTAGCTATTAGGAATCAGCTTCCGGAGATTTTGTTTACATTAGATAGACATTTACAAAGGCCCAACCCTGTTTTTTCTGTCCTCCTGTCCAGGGAAAGGGCAGCAACTGTCGAAATTCTGGCGGCCTGCTGTTGTTTAAGCAGCATTTGTTGAAAATATGTAAGGTCATACCTAACGACTTCATGCTCTCTGATGGTCTTTACCACCACCCTTTGGACATGATAAGAATCCACAATTCATTCATCAAAACTTCTGTGTTCAATAATTGATTGTAAAGTTGGTTTTTGAGATTCCAACAGTCAAAGGGAATTGCCATGGGTATATTTCCACATTTGAGGCAAATATTTATACAAAAATTAATGTTGAGATTTAAAGTGTTGTTAGAGAAAAGAAATGAATCTAAAACCCTGATTTTATAAATAAGAAATTTGTGATATAGATAGAACTTGTTGAAAATTATACTCAACTTGTAAAGGAGAAAAGACTAGAAGTTAATGTTTCTTCATATTTCCTGTATGCCCCTTGTCTTAAGCAATAATGTCACAGCTCATTTTATCAGGAGACTTTAGGAAGATTCAGGAGTTATCCGGTGCCAGGTGAAAAAATTCCTCAATAGGTTTCTCCGTTGCCTGTTTCTAGATACAGATTAATCTGATTCCCGTCTTTTGGAGGTTATTATCAGGGAGATGACCTTTTTTGTTATAGCAGAGTATATTGGTCAAGACCAAAGCCACTGAGGTCAGACCGCATTTTGAATTTAGGCTCCTTGTTTTATTGTATCTTGGGCAAATTAATCTCTTAATCTCTCTGCATGTCGGTTTGCTTCTCTTTAGAAGGGGACAGCCGCGGCATCCCTTTTCATGGAGCTAGTTTGAGGTTGGATCAGACAGTGTGTTTATAATGTAGGATGAGGCATAGGGACTTCTCCACAGTGTTAGTTACTGTTTCTGCCATGGCTGCGACCCCAATCATCCCTGCAAGTGCTCATCTGTTTTATACTACATTGTCTAATCTGTAGAGGGTGAATACAGAATTTTAAAATGCAATTGTGGGGACGCCTGGGTGGCTCAGTTGGTTGAGCATCTCAGTCATGGCTCAGGTCATGATCTCAGGGTCCTGGGATGGAGTCCCGCATCAGGCTCTGGGCTCAGCGGGAAGTCTGCTTCTGTCCCTCTGCCAATCTCTCTGCCCCTCCCCCGCTAAAATAAAGAAATCTTAAAAAAAAATAAAATGCCATGGTAAAGCTCAAGTGTTGGATCTCTATATCCTCACAAATGTATACACAATGAAACTGAGTAATGGATGAGAGGAGATTGGACTGTTGGAGATACAGCAAAAAAAACATTTACTACATACAAATAGCTGTGTCAGTGAGGATAGAGTGTATGAGTGTATTCAAAGTGAATTGGAACTCAGTCAATTTAATTTACACTAATGGTTTATAATGCATAAGATTGTTCCACTCCATTAAAAATCACTTTTGAAGTGTTTAAACTTCATTATTATATTTTCACTGGAATACACTAAGAAAATATTTACATATTCATATAGAAACTTAAAAGTTACCTTAAATTCTACCATCTGGAGAGAACCAGTTAAGTGCATGTGTGTGTATGTTCTGTAAACTTTAAAGATAACATTTTGATATACACCCTTTCATATTTTTTTCTATACATCCATAATGATTTGAGGAGATTAAGGAGGAGGCCATATGGCTAACAAAGAGAACAGTGTTGAAGGCAGAGAAAACAGTAAGTGCAAAAGCCCTAAATTGGGAACATGCCTAGCATGTTCTAGGAACAGTGAAGTATGGAACGTAGCAGGAGTGGACGGATGAAAAGAAAGGGCAAACCAAAAAAAGGGTAGCTAGGTAGACAGTAGCTCACATCAGAATGATGGCAGTGGAATTGGAAAAAGTGTGATATATTTGGGGAGAGATGGCTTGATGTATTTTGAAATGATAGACAAAGTTTTGTGGGTGAATTCAAAATGAGGCATGCTGGAAGAGAGTAGCCAAGTGTGACTCCAAGGTTTGTGTGAGGATCATCAGAAGACTAGGGCTGGCGTCTGCCGACTTTGGAAAGCATACAGGGGAAGCAGGTTGGGTTGGGATCGGGGCCGTATCAGGGGTGCCATTCTGAGACATGGAGTATGCATGTGTTACCCTAGAATTCAGGGGAGAAATTTAGGCCTGAGATAGAAATTTGGGAGCCATCAACACATAGATGGTTTTTAAGTTATTAGAACGGAAAAGGTCACCAAGGGAGTGTAGGCAGAAAAAGAGTTTCTGCGTCTGAGGTGCGGGGCACTTGGAACTCTGAGAGTTTGGAGACAGGCTGCAGAGCGAGCCAAGGAGGCTGGGAGGGAGTGGTCGTGAAGCTGGGAGGAAACTGAGAAAGCAGGGGATAGAAGTATTTTAAGGATGTTAAATGCATGTTAAATGCTGTCTGTCGTTCCGATTGTCAAACGGAGAATGGACCAATGGATTCAGCAAGGTGCAAGTCATTCGCTGCCATCCCATTCTGTTAGAAAATTCCTTTTTCAGGTACCTCCTCATTCTCAGCTAATGACCTGCTACTTATTTCAATGTGAAAGCAGAAGCAGACAGAAGAGGATTTAGGCAACCCCATCTGTGTCTTGGCCCAGAGGGTACCCTCTCTCCTGTTGCATGGAGAGACTCTCTGTGCTCTTAACTGTGGCCAACCTGTCTCCTGGGTCAAGAGCCCATCCCCTCCTGACAACCCAGGAACATCACATCAGCAATACTCGCTTTCAGCATTACTGTTTTCTCTGTAGTTTAGTATTCTCAGCATACAAATGTCTAGAAATAAGTTTATTGGTCAGGTGAATATGTACTTCTTTTTTTTAATGAAATGGTTCAATGATTATCACTGTGTACATTCATAAAATCTTGGATCTTCAGTTATTCTTTTAGTCTCAGAACCATCTGTGTTGAGGTTTAACATGCTTTTAAACATGGCAACAAGTACTGTCCTCTTTCTGAGTTAGGTCTTAGTATATATACATTAACAACAAGTATAGAACACCAGTTTGCAAATTATCACAACTGTTTGGTGATTGACCAAGATTTTGACAGCATAGAGCTTGAGCAGAAGAGCACCGTAAGCTTCTAGTTTTGGGGACAGATGCCATAAAACATTAGCTCAAATCCCACTATAACTCGCACCTGGAGGGGCCTGACCCTCTCTGTTACGCAATTCCTTCAGGCAAAGTATCTCGGATATATTTTATGAGGGGCAAAGAGTCTGTTTGCAGTTGTAGGCACTGCGCTGGGTAGTAGAGTTAGAACAGTGATCGATACCAGTTTTTTTCCCCTCAGGTTTAAGCCCATGTAGGGGTATCAACATGCAAACAACTCATTACAGTGCAGTGTGATTACTTCTTTATTTTTTTAAATTTTTTTTAAAGATTTCATTTATTTCAGAGAGAGAGCGAGCACGAGCAGGGGGAGGGGCAGGCAGAGGCAGAGGCAGAGGGAGAGGGAGAAGCAGAATCCCCGCTGAGCAGGGAGCCCGATTCGGGGCTTGATCCCAGGACCCTGAGATCATGACCTGAACTGAAGGCAGACGCTAAACCAACTGAGCCACGCAGGTGCCCCTGGTTACTTTTTAATAGGGCATTACGGGAACGTATAGGAGGGACAGTTAATGCAGCTTAGAAAGTAAGGGAGGGGCACCTGCGTGGCTCGGTCGTTAAGCGTCTGCCTTAGGCTCAGGTCATGGTTCCGGAGTCCTGGGATCGAGCCCCGCATCGGGCTCCCTGCTCGGTGGGAAGCCTGCTTCTCCCTCTCCCACTCCCCCCCTGCTTGTGTTCTGTCTCTCTCTGTCAAATAAATTTAAAAATCTTAAAAAAAAAAAAAAAGAAAGTAAGGGAATTTGGTCAAAAGAACACTTACATATAGGGGGTAAGGCAGATGTTGAAGGAGACAACAGAAAAGGAATTAGGGAAAACCTGAGGTCACATGGATGTAAAGACCCATGGTTCTATTTCTGGACAACAAAGTGAAGAAACAGAAGCAGAAGTTAGAGAAATGGGGGGCACCTGGGTGCCTCAGTCTCTTGGGCGTCCAACTCCTGATTTCGGTTTGGGTCATGATCTCGGGGTCATGAGATTGAGCCCCACGTCGGGCTCCATACTCATCGCAGAGCCTGCTTGAGGATTCTCTTTCTTCCTCTGTTCCCCCCCACCCCCACTCACACTCTCTCTCTTTCTCTGTAGATAATAAATAAAACCTTTAAAAAGTGAGAGAGAAAGAGAAATGGGAAGGTAAAATCGACATTCCAGCTTCATAGAAAAAAATGAAAACCAAATGTAAAGGTAGAGATTGAACACATTGACCTCAGAGGTCACAAAAAAGTTGATTTTTTTAAAACCTTGATTACCCTGCATGAAGCACTGTGTGAGAAGTCATCTACTAAGGAATCCCTTTGAAAGACACTGGTTCACCAGAAGAAAATGAAAGTCGAGGGTAAACAGGGCAAGCCAAACAAGAAGGGAAGCAGACACAGCACTCTACTGAGAGAACAGAGAAAGCAAAGCAGAACTTTTTAGCCTTCGCATGGTCAGATTTCCAAGGTAAAAGCCTTTTTTTTTTTTAAAGATTTTATTTATTTATTTGAGAGAGAGAGAATGAGAGAGAGCGAGTACGTGAGAGGGGGGAGGGTCAGAGGGAGAAGCAGACTCCCTGCCGAGCAGGGAGCCCGATGCAGGACTCGATCCCGGGACTCCAGGATCATGACCTGAGCCGAAGGCAGTCGCCCAATCCAAGGTAAAAGCCTTTAAGGCTTAAGATTACAGTGTCATTCTGGCAGTTGCTTGAGCTAAAACTGGCTTTGTCTGCCTGAGGTCCCAACAATATCCTTAAATGTGAAAGAAATTAGTCAATAACCAGAGTATTTAATCCACACAATGTCAACCAATCAAGTCCTTCACTGAATTGAGGGAATGTTTTGGCATCCACAACCCATCCCATCTACAACCACCCCAAGAATTCATTTTGAATCAAAGGTACTTTAGGCAGATAGTGAAATTGTGAACTACATTTAGCGTTCTGAGCTGCCAAAATGGGATGCGCTGAGGATCTAGTTTTTAGAGCTCTTACAGGGACAGGGCCAGCCTTGGCAGCCACGTGAAGTCAGCTGCTTGCCCAGAGTGCCCAAGGCTTCACCCTTCTCTGCCCATTTATTTCTTCCTTGGCTTCTGTCTCCTCTCCTCCTTTCAAAGCCTTTTTCTTTTCTTCCCCAGAGAGGACCTCATGTCAGCCAATTATATTTTCATTTGATTTCAGATAAGTCTTCAGCACAGGGCTACTTTGCATTTTGAGTCTGAGCATAAATGCTCTTAAGAGAATTTCAGGAATTAGCAAGTAGGAAAACTTTGTCCAGTGAGAGAAGATACTTCCCAGGGTCTCCAAAGGCGTGCACCCCATCGATTTCAAATCTAGCTGAATTTAGGAACCCGCCAGTTAAAGTAGTCTCAAAGAAACATGGAATTATTATTCTTTAGCAATGGTGACACCTATTATTGAAAACCTGCCCCAAATCCATTTCCCTTTTCTTGGCAACAGCACCCAGTTTTTCCTTTAAAGGATTGTTAATCCCTCCCTCTGTCTCTGTGGTTTGTGTATGGTTAGCTCCAACCCTGGCTCCAAAAATGAGCCTATGATTCCAGCCTGATGAATTTGGGCATCAAATTTCCCTGGACTCAGTGATTAATTCCTCATTGGGCAACCAGGGCAAGTCAGGAATGCAGAGGCACATGGACATAGTCCGGAGCAGGACAAGGCAGAGACCATGAAACTCGGGGCTTTGGGATTTTGCCTGGGATTAGAGAGGGAAGGAACGTCTCTATTTTCCTGAGTTACTGAGTGGAACACATGATAGAAGGAATTACTTGTCATAAACAAGAGCAGCATGTCCCAAGATAAAGCCAGGACAGGAAAGTAGATACAAGAAACAGGAGAAACTGTTTGCAAATCCTCATCTCATTTGAGCCCCTGGTCTTTTCAGTTAATGTGCATGAATACTTTTTAGTCAGTCTCAGCTACGTTATTTACAACTAAATAAAGCATCAAGATATTCCAATTTCTGTTTATTTGATTGGGCTTCTTTTTTTTTAAGATTTTATTTACGTGAGAGAGGGAGAGATAGCGAGAGAGCACGAGCAGGAGGTTGGGGGTGGAGAGGGAGAAGTCGGCTCTGCATCAGGCAGGAAGCCCAACACTGGGCTTGATCCCAGGACCCTGTGACCATGACCTGAGCTGAAGGCAGATGCTTAACTGACTGAGCCACCCAGGCGCCCCGATTAGGCTTCTCGATGAAGCCCTTAATGATGTTCCAACACCAGCTGGAAGGATGCCAGACTGCCGCACTGACTCCTTTGCTATCCTAAAACTTCTTCCCTCTGACCCCCAAAGCCTGATTTATTTTTCATGTTTATTTAACGGTCATTTACACAGTCATTATTATTATCCCAACTACTTTACAAATATTAACACTTAATTTGTTTAACAATCCCATGAGGTACTTAGTATTTCCTGCCTAGTTTTGTAGATGAAGACATTTGGCCAGGAGCACAACGCTGGGGGTCAGAGGCAGTTTGGGAGCAAGGATTCCACCAGTGAGAGCACCTAATCCCTTTTAAAGCCCTTAGATCAGTGTAGTTCTACTCTACTTCCACATGAGCCTCTAGGGAGTTGTAAAAAAAAAAAAAAAAAAAGGGCGCCTGGGTGGGTCAGTTGGTTAAGCGACTGCCTTCGGCTCAGGTCATGATCCTGGAGTCCTGGGATCGAGTCCCACGTCGGGCTCCCTGCTCTGGAGGGAGTCTGCTTCTCCCTCTGACCCTCTGACCCTCTTCCCTCTCGTGCTATCTCTCATTCTCTCTCACCCAAATAAATAAATAAAATCTTTAAAAAAAAATGTTTTTCCCAGGGCTCAGTCCAGAGATTCTGGTTTAATTGGTCTCGACTGGAACCTGGACATTGGTCTTTTTAAAAGCTTTATAGGTGGTTCTACTATGCAATTCTTACCAAACAACCTATTTACAAAGGATCAACAATTATCTGGTCCCAGACTCTGAATATCCAAGAAGCAGCTCACTCCAAAGCCTCTTTGACTTCTATATTCTCACTACAAAACAATACTTTTTTTTAAATTTTATTTTATTATGTTATGTTAATCACCATACATTACATCATTAGTTTTCGATGTAGTGTTCCATGATTCATTGTTTGCGTATAACACCCAGTGCTCCATTCAATACGTGCCCTCTTTAATACCCCATCACTGGGCTAACCCATCCCGCCACCACCCTCCCCTTTAGAACCCTCAGTTTGTTCTCAGAGTCCATAGTCTCTCATGGTTCGTCTCCCCTTTTAAAGATGTATTAAGACAATCCATGGTGATATATAGTATGTTTAAGTTATAGATGATACTTGCTAAGATTGGAGGTGGGACTAGGGTTCATGAAACAATGAATATACCTAATGCATGATATGGATGGCAGCAAGAGCATATAGGTATTTAGATTTAAATAATTACAAATGACTCAAATTTAGCTTCTTAGTCATGCCAAACTGAGAGTAAAATGGGATTTTTTTTCCATGCATGATTTGTACCTGGCCCATATAAATTTAATAGACGTAAAATACCGTTCATTTGCATATTTTCTGTCTCCAAGGAATATAGACTATTTCAAACTTGGCCCTCTCCTTTGTATCTCGACTCTCAAATGAGGAAAGAACTATGTATAACTTTATTTTCCGCTTCCTACTCCCTCATTACCATCCTCGGTCTCTGAACTTTTGTCTAGCTTTAAGGGGTCACAGATCCTTTAAGGTTTCAGAGACATGTATGGGCAAAAGGTTGGCGTAAAGTGGTAAAAACCTCTCAAAAATAATGGAGAATATATTTTGCTTTTAAATATCTCTGGTTGCATTGCTTCTAATGAATCAATGTCCTTCATAGCTTGGACTACTTGTGTAGCATATTTAGTACTTTCTAGTCCTCCCTCCATTTGCCCTTTACATGTCTTTAAATGTTACCCTTCCAGTTCAGTGTAATTTCAGAGATCTACGTATACAAGGTAGATCGTAAGTATGCAGGCCTGCTTGATTTCTAATTTCTCTTTCTTTGGGGGAAATGAGAAGCTGTTTTCCTGATATAGAAAAGTATCACTTAAACCTTTTTAAATAGTAAGGATTCATGTAAGATCAGCAACTATATTCATATTTCAGATAAATATGCTAGTGTCTAAATGTTTTAGATTCTTTTATTGTTTATTGTGTGTTCTTTTTTTTTTTAAGACTTTATTTATTTATTTGACAGAGAGAGACATAGCGAGAGCAGGAACACAAGCAGGGGGAGTGGGAGAGGGAGAAGCAGGCTTCCCGCAGAGCAGGGAGCCTGACGTGGGGCTTGATCCCAGGACCCTGGGATCATGACCTGAGCCGAAGGCAGACGCTTAATGACTGAGCCACCCAGGCGCCCTATTGTGTGTTCTTAAATGAGTTTTTTCCTAAGTAGAACCAACAAATTCTTGTAAATTTTTGCTAATTTCACCACACTTCAACATACCCCTCCATCCTTACCCATTCCTGACCTTTTTCATAAATCACTTTGCCTTTTTTTTTTTTTCTTCAAGGAATTTATTTATTTGAGAAAGAGAGAGAGCATGGGGCTGGGGAGGGGCAGAGGGAGAGGGAGAAGCAGACTCCCCAGTGAGCAGGGAACCCAATGAGGGACTCAGTCCCAGACCCCGAGATCATGACCTGAGCCGAAGGCAGACGCTTAACCAACTGCGCCCAATCATTTTGCCTTCTAAATAAATACATTTCAACACGTAGAAAAACACTGAGTTATTGATTAAATTGGTGAACATAGAAAAAAATCTTTCCGTGTTCTCACTGTTGACAGCAAAAATCTATAAGCTTTATTAGTTATTCCCTAATTAGAGAAAGTTCATTAGGGAGAGTAAAATGACATTCACTCCTTTAAATTAGCAATATGTAAACATTGAATTACTACTTGAGTCTTATAACTCATCACGGGGAATGCACTGAGTTGTTCTTCAGGTGGTCTAAAGCAATTCAAGGCTTTGTGGATATTTTTGACTTGTGGAAGACTGCAAGTACATATTAAAATATACTTCTTATTAAAAGGGAACAGAAAAACTATATTCTTATTTGCTGAAGGATATTGCAGTATAAGAAGTAGCATTTGGCAATCTCTTTGACACAGCACCGGATTCTGAATGAATTGCTTGATCGATTGTCGAGGCTTTTGTTGTCTACATGTGATGAGAGAGAATTTGGGAACTAAGGGTGTTCAATGATTTTCTGATTTACACCACCGGGGGGCACATTCAACAATTAGATTGCCCTCTACCAAGTTGTCTATTCCATAATGACTCATTTCTTGTGCTTCCTCTAAAGAGGTAAAAATTACTCATTTTTTTTTAACCTCAGAAATTCCTAGTATTTCTATGGAAAGTTCTATTGACCATCCTAGCAGCCCATTCATTTCTGTCTGAGACTCCCTTGCCTGAGTTTACAAGGCCAGTTGGGTCTTGGATTTGTATCCTATATGTGGTAATAAATATAAAGAATGTTAATAATTCTGAAAACAGAGCAAGGTGGGAAATGCATCTTCCCAAACATTCTTTTTTGAGTGGGCTAGCCCCAGTCCCAGATTAAACTATAAAACAGATGAAATATGCCATTGTCTCCTTAAAGGAAGGAACCTTTTTGCCGGGCTCCTGTGTCGTTCAATAAACATGGATTGAGTTTTTACTCTGCAAGGCGCTATCCTAAGTGGTTAGCAGGTTAGCAGGCAAAGATGGATGAGTCATTGTCATTACAGCTTGTTCCTCTATAAACCCAGAGTTTTTCTCTAAGTAGAGTCTCTAAATAGGACGACTATACATCCCAGTTTGCTCCAAAGTGTGCCTTTTTACCTCTTCTGTAACAATATTTATAACTGCCCACTTTATTCTCCATGAATCTGGTTTGATCTGTATGCATAGGTATCTGTTTCCTTTTATCTTTCATGATGTCAGTCACCATCACAAAGAAAATAATGTTGATGTTAAAAAGGACTTAATCTAGGACTCTTTCTTAGGAGGTATTGACTGGTATCCACCAATGAGTTCATGAGTTTTTAAAAATGTGTTTTTTTATTTTGAAATTATTCCTACCTACAAAAATTTTGCAAAAACAGTCTAAAATATTCCTGTTTATCCTTCAACTATATCCCCCAAATGTTAACAGTTCATAGACCTGCAGCAAAATGATAGAAAGCAGGAAATTAGTATTGCTACAGTACACTTTTCTAATTGTAGAACTTATTCAAATTTTGTCAACTGCACCACTGATGATCGTTTTCTGGTCCAGGATCCAATAAAAGTCCCACATTGCATTTAGTTACAGTTTCTCCACGGTCTGCCTTAATTCTGGAATAGCCGTTCAGTCTTGCCTGTCTTACAAGAGAGGTGTTTCGAGGTCCTTCGCGCTTTTGAAGATTATTGGCAAAATTATGTCATAGAATACCCCTCAGTTTCAGTTTATAGGACTTTTTTTCCATAATTACATTGGGTCATGTATTTTTAGCAATAATACAGAAGCGATATAGAAAGCTCGTTACTTCATCTTAGGCAACAGTCACAGGACTCCTTAAATGATACTACAAAGGCAAATCTTCACGCTTGTATTTTGCAGTGATAGTCCTACCCACATGTTAGATATTTTAAACCTTATGTAATAAAGTCCTTTATAATATTGTACTTCTTTCTCTCACTTTCGTAAATCAAGGATTCATACTGCCGTCCTAGGAGGAATTTGACTATGAGGACAGTTAATTCACTTACAATGGAATTTACCTGTGTCAACCACAGTGGTCAGCTCTGATGTTGAAAAACTCCTTACATGATCTACTTTATCTAAAAATCCAAGCTGAACCAGCAACTGAAAAGGGCACTTCCTACATCTAGCCCTTAGTACTTACGTGACACTGGTGAGTCAATGAAGTGTTTTTTAAGTATTAGTAGAAAATGTATTGAGCATTTAGGTCTGCCTAAGATAAATGAAAGTGGAGGTTTTTTCCTAGAGTTCAATAATATAGCTAAGCAGTAAACGTTGCCTTCCTCAAAAAAAATAAACAAAAATAAAAAGTACTATTCTTCCCTTAAGGATTTACTCATAAAAGTCCTACTTTTTAGGGTATCCAATTCTTTATGTATATAATGCCTGATTCATTGGATTTGTTTATATCTTGGAAAAGATTAGGAAAGACACATATTATCTGCAACTTCCTACTTGTTGACCCAGCAAAGGTTAATTTAGTATAGCTACTATACAGTAAATTACTCTCAGTGCTAAACCACAAAATTATATATTCAGGTGTTGGGGTCAGCTTTTTTTTTTTCCCCTTCTCAAAGAGCTGTAGCTATTCATTCACAAAATGTGAGAACTTACAAATGTTGTTTAAGTAGCTTCAGTTTGTGAAGTTTTAAAGAGGAAAATGAACAAACATCTTTCATCCAAAGATTCATAGAAAACTATTATGATGAACAAACAGTACTTGTGAAACTGTGTTTTTTATTGAAGCATAGCTCTGAAAGAAAATATACTTTGTTTACGAAAAAAACTACAATGAAAAATTCTACTTCATATATTCTTACAATAGAGCTGCCTCAACATAACTCAATCTCCATTTATTGTAAATTAGAAGAGCATGCCGTGCATGTGTGTGAGGTTTATTAGGAGACAGATTTTTCTGTGTGATCATGTAGTCTGTTTGGTACTATGGTTCCCCATGCATGCTTAGGATGATTGCCTGGAAGAAAGAAAAAATTTGCTCACACACTGCCTGACGACAGTGTTAAGCCTCTTGTAAAATACAAATGTTAAGAATTTTAAAATAAATTTGAAAGCAGTTTTTTAGATTTTACTAAAATGCGAATAGACAATACTCTTTCTCATTCAACTGAATTTGTACCAAAAGGAACATTAAAATTGGGGCCATATGATCACGGCATGGGATAATCAGATAAGAATAAAGTAGTAGGAGGTTCTGGCTCATCAGAACTTAATTGTATGTTCTTAATGAGTCCCGAGATCAAGAATTTCCTTTCCACATTTTATAATACTTTTTAATTAACTGCAAATCAGATTATTTTTAAATACTTATTTTAAATTGCCGCATGATCCTATAGACAAGCATGAGGATGTAGTTATAAATTGACGTGGCTAACGGTGAAAGTTATTACAGGACACACATACATATTTCCTCTTACATTGTGTTAAACATTGTCTCTTTGGTTTCTACTCTCCATGCAATTTAAAATTAGCACACTAAAATAATCGTGAAAACTTCATAGGTTAAATAAATAAAATCTTAAAAAAAAAAAAACTTCATAGGTGATTTAAATTCTCTCTCATCTGCTGAAGTATCGTAAAATCACCTTAGACGGTTGTGAGATTAAACGCACGTATAAGAGAAACGTCTCCCGCTTTGCTTCATACATACTAGAAGTTTCTCTTCTTTTTTAGCTACAGTAGACCCCATAATAGTTGATCTTCACTGTCTGTTAATAATTTCACTGGCTCCAAACTCACATTTCACTAACACGGTCTGGAATATCTTTGCCCTTTATCGTTCGAGCTATTTTTTTTTTCTTGTTTGTTAGAGAGCTCCACAAACTGTTATTCACAAACCATTATTTCTGATGCCATTCTCTGAGGTGTGAGCATCTGCTAGCTGCTAACAGAGGGTGCAGCTGTTGTTCCGCGCCTGGCTGTGTTGCGTTGCTAAGCAACTGCTGCAAGCCAAATCCCGGGGCAGGTTGCTCGCCCAGGCGCACCTGCCGGTCGACCCAGCTATTTATTTAATTAAAAATCTGTTCCGGCACACCAGCTTGGCCGGAAGGGTGACAGCAGCTCTCGATGACAACTATATTAAATGACCTACCCGTATTGTTTCATCGACTTCTTTGGTGCAAAACAAGTGTCTCTGGCCACCCCCACTTACTCTTAATGACTGCAAAATTGCGTAAGAGAAAAGTATAGACAGATTCTGTCTGCGTGACAGAGAAACGGAAGCCAGTTTGTCAGGCACATCGCTGCATGTAATAAAATGTGCCAAAAATAAAATGTTTCATCGACAGGAAAGCTGCTAACAAGACAACACTGCATTTTTAGGTGTAGCAGGACAAAAAGGATTTAAAGGCGGTATTTACTATTAATTGGAAATGTCCAAAGTCAATGTTTTCCTAGGCCCAACTGCTTTCCTTTCTCCTTCCAATTAAAAAAAAAAAAAATTACCACTTCAGGTGCATTAGAGCTCACTCTTCGGCTGGCTTTCTATTTCCATTCTCCTCATTTTCAAAACTGACAGAGGCTCTTTTATGTCAATCACATGATATTAGAAATAAAACTGTCAAGAATTAATACCAGCCCCTGAAGTGCTTTTAAAAACCAGGGGAAGTCTCAGCGATGCTTATATACATGTCAAATGCGCTCTCTCCTTAGAAGCTCATTCCAGCTCCCTGGCCCTCTTAAGAACAACTAGATCCAATAAAGATTTCTAGGGGAAATCTTGATTGTGATCACCAGACAAAAAAATTTTTTTTTAATATTGGTGAGGTGAAGACTTTAAAGTGGGACTCCCCTAACTGAAGTAATTCTAATTTTTATGGCATCTGTTAAGGTCAAGAAAGGTCTTTATTAAGAATTCAGTGTTTGTTATATCACCAAGAGCGGCATAAATGATGATTAAAAAGCCTTAGCCTTCTCTTTGACCGATGTATAAATTACCTGTATAAAGGAAGCTTGTTCTCAGAAAAGGTTCTGAATAAAATACAAATAATAATAGTTCAGTATTAATGGGAGCTGAAATTTAAAGAATATAAGGAAGTGGGTCTCTTTTTTAAATATTACGTGGTTGATTAAGTTGAGGATTTTTTAAAATTGAAATTGGGATAAAAGGCTAAAAAATTCTGCCATCATATTAGTGTTCTCCTGGTTTGATGCGTTTTATATCTTGGTTTAGATAAATATAACTCACAGACTTCCATTGTCACTATCTGCTGCTTGCCCATACTGCGTTTATATTTATATGTTCACTGCTGACGTAGAGGTTATATTTATTGATTGTGTAGACAATGCTTAACCTAGGTAGCTCATATCCATAAAGCCCTCATATTTCACAATATCTACTTCTAATGCAAATGTCAAAGGATTATCTCTATCAACTTACCTGGTTTAATCTTCATTTTATTTCTATCGAGTTGCACCAACCACATGCCTACTTTTGTGGATGCTAGCTAGCATCAACCACTCATATACAATTTTCCATACTTGGCCTACTTACAGTAATTTGTGCTTTTGTTCTCTTTTCTTTTCCTTCTAATGAAATAATACCTACACTGAATCTTCTATTAGGTGTAATTTGAAGGTCCAAAAGTCATTTTAAATCTAGAACTGTTAAAAACTTCTTTCAAAAGGTACAGGTTGGTGACTCTTAACAATACAAAGAAGCAGTATTTAATTAGATATTTTCTTTCTTTTTTAAACCTGAACAGACTGTTATAGGACCATAACTGAGTTTAAGACAATAAATATATGTAAAAATGTTGTTCTCATAGAACACTCCCAAACGTTAGTTGTTTTTGTTTATGTTTTTGTTTTGCTTCAGTATGCTCATTCAGAACCTACCCATTCTTCAAAGCCTGACGAAATATCCTCTCCTTTGTCAAGGCATGTTTTTTCAAGCATGTTGTGATTTTTTCCCCTCTATCCAATATTTAACATTTATGTCTATATGTCTTGAGTCCTTGAACTATTGATTGAAAATGATAGTGTACATTCACCCATTCAACCACTTGTAAGCCAGGGATTGTGCTAAAAATAAAAAGATAAATTTCTTTGTAACATGAGAGATTTCAAGACTATAACAGCAGTTCTTTACTAATTGGAGGAGCAGAGAATAGAGATCACAAGAAAAACTGTGAGGAAATAATATCTTGGTGTCTGGAAGTTGTACTGTGCTAATGATGGTATGTATTTCCAAAAACTGTATTTCTATGAAACAGTTCTTTCTGGGTGATAAAAAAGTGCCTCAAACTCAAAATCCCCAAACCTGAACACAAAATCTCTCTCTAAACCCACCCGTCTGTGCTCAGTGAAAATATCACCTTTATACACCTAGATGCTGATTCCAGAAAAATCTGGAAATCTTTGTTACCACTTTTAACCAACAGATAATATTTATTGAAAAAAAAATGTATGGTCTCTCATTAACATCTGCTGTCCAAGTTGATCACTACTACATAATTATAATAATCTCCTAACAGTCTCCCTGTTTCCAGTCTCAACTCTGATCATAGACTCTGCATTGTTGCTAGGCAGATCTTTCTGAAACACACATCTGGTGAAGTCACTTGCCTGGTTTCTTATTGACTACATAGCAAGTCTACAGCCCTTACCATACCACACATGAACTTTCTAGAACTGGTCTTCATTTTAAATGTCCAACTCAGAATGACTTCTGGAAAGTTTGACTCCATTCCTCTTGACATAATTTAGCATTCGATCCTTTGTGTGTCCCTCAGACCTCATTTATACTCCTGTCCCAGCACCTCCCACAATTTTTTTCAAGGGTACTCTCTAAATACTTGTCAACTGCATGGAATGTTGTTACCAATCCAACACTGTGGCAGCTTCATTCTCTTCAGTTCTTGTCTTTTCAGGCATCTCACCTCAGGCTGCATGCTCATAACTAAAGTAGTTCAAGAGACATGAAGTCTTGTAATAAAAGGACGGAATAAGTATGTTTTAATATGGAGGGGTAGAAGTAGTAAAAAAGTGGTCCTTGATAAGAATGTTTTGATTACTCTCAGGGTATAAGATAATACTCCTCAGACTCATAATATTACCAGAATATTGGAAAGCTATTTTTTAAAAGATTTTACTTATTCATTTGAGAGAGAGAGAGGGAGAGGGAGCACAAGTGGGGGTAGGGACAGAAGGACAAGCAGAATCCTGGCTGAGCAGGGAACCCAACGGGGGTCCTCAATGCCAGGACCCTGAGACCATGACCTGAGCTGAAGTCAGATGCTTAACCTACTGAGCCACCCAGGTGTCCTGGAAAGCTATTTTAAAAATAAAGGTTCCATAGCACCAATGTGTACCTGCTGAATTATAATTAAGGAAGCTTCCTGGTGATTATAACAATCAACCAGATTTGGACATCTTTGACAGGAAAAGACCATTATAGAAGAAGAATTAATGGTTTGTAGGGGTGTAGAGATTTGCCTTCTAATCTATTTCCACGCTCTGGAGCCTGACATACATAAACATGTATACAAAAGGCAGGATGTGTAAAGTTGAGCTAGATATGGACACTCCTTTAACAGAATTTATAAAAACCTGCATTAACAGGGGAGTAGTCTTTCCAGTGTGAAGAATATAATTTTATTTTTTTACTGAAGAATAATTGACAGACAAGATTGTCTTAGTTTCAGGTGAAAAACATAGGGATTTGATATTTATACACATTGTGAATCAATCACCACAATAAGCCTAGTTACCCTCTGCCACTATACAAAGTTGTTAGAATATTCTTGACTATATTCCCTATGCTGTACATTTTATCCAATGTCTTATTTATTGTATAACTGAAATTTTGTACCTCATACTCTTCCTCACCCACTTTGACCATCCCACCACCACCCCTACACTCTGGCAACCATCCGTTCTCTGTATCTATGAGTCTATTTGTATTCATTTGTTCTTTAAATTCCACATATAAGTGAAATCATATTATATTTGTCTTTCTCTGGCTGACTTACTTCACTTAGTATAATACCCTTTAGATCCATCCTTGTTGAAATGGAAAGATTTCATCTTTTTCTTATGGCTGAGTAATATTCCTGTGTGTGTGTGTGTGTATGTGTGTGTTTATCACATCTTTTTTATCCATTCATCTATTGATGAGCATTTAGATTGCTTCCATATCTTGGCTATTGTAAAAAATACTGTGATTAGCAGAGGTGCATATGTCTTTTCAAATTCATGTTTTCATTTTCCTTGGCAAATACCTGGACATAGAATTGCTGGATCATATGCTAGACCTATTTTTCATTTCTTGAGGAATCTCCATACTGTTTTCCACAGGATTGCACCAGTTTACAATCCCACCAGCAATCACAAGGCTTCCTTTTTCTCCACATCCTCCCCAACACTCTTCTTACTTGTCTTTTTGGTAATAGCTCTTCTGACAGGTGTGAGGTGATATCTTATTGTGGTTTTCATTTGCAATTCTCTCATGATTAGTGATGGTGAGCTTCTTTTCAGGTGCTTGTTGGTCATCTGTTTATCATCTTCGGAAGAAAATCTATTCAGGTCGTCTGCCCATTTTTATTCAGATTATTTTTTATATTGAGTTTTATGAATTCTTCATATATTTTGGATGCTAACCCCTTATTGAATATATTATTTGTGAATATCTTCTCCCACTCAGTACATCACCTTTTTGTTTTGTTGATGATTGCCTTTGCTATGTAAAAGCTTTTTATTTTGATGTAATCCCAATAGTTTATTTTTGCTTTTGTTGTCCTTCCCTGAGAAGATAAATCCAAAAAAATTACTAAGACCAATGTCAAAGAGCTTATTACCTATGCTTTCTCCTAGGAATTTTATGGTTTCAGGTCTTATATTTAAGTCTTTAACACATTTTGAGTTTATTTTTGCATATGGTATTAGAAAGTTGTCTTCAATCATGTCCATGTAGCTGTCCAGTTTTCCCAGCACTATTTATGAAGAGACTGTCTTTTTCCCATTGTATATTCTTGTCCCTTTGTCATAGATTAATTGACCATATAAACATAGATTTATTTCTGGGCTCTTTATTCTGTTGATCCATGTGTCTGCTTTTGTGCCAGTACCATACTGTTTGGGTTGCTATAGCTTTGTAGTATAGTTTGAAATCTGGGATTGTGATATCTCCAGCTTTGTTTTTTCTCAAGATTGCTTTGGCTACTCAGGGTCTCTTGTGATGCCATATAAATTTTAGGAATATTTATTCTAGTTCTGTGAAAAATGCCATTGGTATTTTGATAGTGATTGCACTGAATCTGTAGATTGCTTTAGGTAGTACAGACAGTTTAACAATATCCTTCTAATCCATGAGCATAGTATACCTGTCCATTTATTTGTGTCATGTTCAGTTTCTTTATCATCGTCTTACAGTTCTCAGAGTACAGGTCTTTTACCATCTTGGTTAAATTTATTCCTAGGTATTTTATTCTTTGGATGCAATTGTAAATGAGATTGTTTTCTTAATTTATTTTTTTGATAGCTCATTATTAGTGTAAAAAAACACACAAGAGATTTCTGTATATTGATTTTGTATTGTGCAACTTTACTGAATTCATTTGTTAGTTCTAATAGTTTTTGGTGGAGACTGTTTACCTGAAACTAAAAAGTAGCCATGAGAGGCAAGCAAATATTTATTCGGGATCAGTGAATTGCCCTTTAGGGAGTACTGATTCAAGTAGAAACCCAAATAATGTCCTGCTTCTATGATGAAAGCAAAGGATTTTTAGGTGGAAAAGAAAAGTGGGCAATTCCATGAATTGAAGAAAAGAAAGGGGGGATAAAAGGTTTTCTGTGGATGTTAACAAGCTAAACTCTTCGAGTTATACATTGATTGGCTTCTGATTCTTTGTTCAGAAAGTCCACAGCCATCAGTCTTGTAATCAGGACACCTGTTCTCCTGCCACCTTCTCGAGCAATCACTTAAAACAGTTGCCATTTTGCCCAGTTTAAAGGTTTGGGCACTGTTCAAAGAAGGTAAGGCAGTTTCTCTGCGGTGGGTATTTTGGTTCTGTTTTAAAATGGCTCCAGTCATGTCAGTTCTTCACATTTCCCTCATTTGATCTCAATCTCTAAAAGCATCCCTGATCAACCATTAGAAGGCACCATTGATCAATCATTGGACAGCATTGCTGTTAGACTCTTAGAAAGCTATGCTGGCCAACAATCAAACAGTATTGATCCCTCATTGCCAGGAAGGCTCATTCTTGGTATGTCATGAAGGAAGGAAAATGATTTCTTTAGGAGCCATAGGCTACATATGAGCAACAAGAGTCCCAGAGCAGAGAAAGGCTTTACTGTCAAGTTCCTTTAAGGCCAAATGTGTTCTGTAATTTCAGGAGCCTCTTCCTGTGATGTCTCATAAGCCTTAGAAATCATTTCAAAATGCTGAGTGACCGTTATTTGGGTGATTTCTTTATAACATTCAGCTCTACAAAGGAGACCAAATTTTACAATGACAAAAATTTGAGTAATAATAAACAAAATGCTGAGTCCGAATTGGAAGATTGACTTGCACCAGGAAGCAATTCCTGAAGGTAGCCAGCTAAAAAAACAATTAAAGAACCATGGAGTGTCAGTGGGCACCGCATTTATTTATTTATTTATTAAGATTTTATTTATTTATTTGACAGAGAGAGACACAGCAAGAGAGGGAACACAAGCAGGGGGAGTGAGAGAGGGAGAAGCAGGCTTCCCGCCGAGCAGGGAGCCCGATGTGGGACTCGATCCCAGGACCCTGAGATCATGACCTGAGCCGAAGGCAGATGCTTAATGACTGAGCTACCCAGGCGCCCCTGGGCACTGCATTTAAACATCAGGTTTGTGCCTGGATTTTATCTAGTTTGGTTTCTGCTTTGAGAGAGGTGTTTACCCAAGTACAGTAAGAGGTGTTTATTACAGGTCAAACCCCTCCCTCTTCAGCTAGGAGGTAATAAAAAACAAGTCTATTATCTAATACTACTCTTACAAGGAAATCCAGAAATCTGGGCAGCTATTGCTGTAGCAAGAGTTAACAGTATCCCCCAAGCTTTTATTTTTTTATTTATTTTTTTTTAAAGATTTTATTTATTTGACCAGAGAGATACAGCAAGAGAGGGAACACAAGCAGGGGGTGTGGGAGAGGGAGAAGCAGGCTGCCCGCCAAGCAGGGAGCCCGATGTGGGGCTCGATCTCAGGACGCCGGGATCATGACCTGAGCCGAAGGCAGACGCTTAATGACTGAGCCACCCAGGCGCCCCTCCCCCAAGCTTTTAGATAGATTTCTGATCATGTATTTGTTTATGGCAGTGCCTCCCCAGGGAAAAAGTAATCTTCCAAACCTGGCACCTGCACTGGGATTAATACCGCCAAGCATTGAACCATCTTATGCAGCCAGTGTTACACTTTAGTCTGTGAAGTAAATTTAAAGGTGATGCCTAATGCTGAGTTTCTGGTTGATTATATACAATGAAATGGACATAACCAATTAACACGATTAATACAAAGTGCACAATGACTTTCAGTTTGGTAGGGATTTAGACACTGTGTTCCCCACAGATCTTTTTGCCAAATACAAGTGAAAACAAACCCTAATGAGGCACAAATTATGGGGTCACTAGAATGAAAACGATCAAATCAAGGGTTTGAAGAGTATGAAAAATTGAGAAGTTTATCTGTAGAGAATGATTAAACTGGTAGAAATCAGGTAGCCTTTAAATTTTTCTGTTTACAAATATCATCCTTCAAATCTTTGGTTTGAGTGGTCAGGCAAGGAATCCTAGGAAGAGTTCAAGTGAGCCTCCCTCTATATGAAGGCTCAACAATTAACACAGGAAGTTAAGGGAGGAGTGGCACAAAGATTGGTAATTAGATGTACTAAAGAACCCCCTGATTCATGTACAAAGTAAGGCCTCCAATGACTAATCCAACAATTTAAGTTTCCTCCATATGCAAGGGATTGTGATATGCAGACAGTGGAATCACCCATCCAGGCAAAGATAAAAAGGTAAAAGGGGAACAAATTATTATAGCTAAGGTTTGACTTCCTTTTATTGTTCAAGAGAGGATCAATACTCTGGGGCAAGCCAGGGTCACCTGGGTGGCATAGTCAGTTAACCATCCAACTCTTTGTTTCAGCTAAGGTCGTGATCTCACGATCATGAGATCAAGCCCCAGCTCAGGCTCCATGCTCAGTGTGAAGTCTACTTGGGTTTCTCTCTCTCCCTCTGCCCCTCCCTGCCCCCCAAAATAAATAAATAAATCTTTAAAAACAATATTCTGGGGCAGGCCAGAGAAATGTGGAGTTACCAATTTAAGAAGTTCATCAGTGTTGTAAAGTAGATCAAATGTGAGAAGAATTAGAGCAGAGTCAGAACAGCATACATGAGGGTACAGGCCTGGTTCAGAATCTTGGGTTAGCTATCCATATCAGATGTTGTCTGTTTCATTTTCTTAGTTTGATTTGGAGATCCCCACTGTTTGTACAGGGCCATATGTCAGGTAGATATTTCTTTAGCTGTGAGATGTGTACTCAAGGCTCAATTTCCTGATGTTTGACTGCCATCTGGATAGTGAGGAAGACCTGGTATAGCCTCTCCAGGGAGATTTAAGGGCAATCTTTGTTCTAACTGATTTCAAATCAGAAAGGTGGAAGAAAATTGGAAACATTATTTTGGAAAGTCATAGCCCAATATTTGAGGAAACTAGAAAAATTTAAGATCCAGTCCAACTTATAGGAATATATCAAAACCTCAAAGAAAATCTATAGGACTACAATCTAACATAGGCAAAAGTGTAAATAAAATTGTTCTATAATTACCCCCATTTAAAATAAAAGATACCAAAAATAATTTGTTTCGTTTAAGCTTGGCCTGATTATATAAAGGCAGCAGGAATAGGAACAGACTAAATTCTTTTTAAGATTACTTTGTTGACTTCTCCGGGAAGATGGCAGAGGATGAAGACCCTAAGCTCACCTTGTCCCATGGATACAACTAGGTCACACCTACATCAGCATAAATAACCCAAAGACTGGCAAAACAGACTCTCTATGGCTAAATGTAGACATAAGGCCTCATTGAAGAGGGTAGGAAGAATGGAGATGTGGCTAGAGATAAACTAAATGGAGCCATGGGACTGTCTGCGGGAGAGAGGGACTCTGCAGCTCAGGAAGAAAGCCAACCCTCATAGTCAGCACCCTAGGCACAAGGAATCTTCGTGGGGAGGATGACTACTGGTAACATTTGGCTCTGAAAACCAGAGGGGATGAATTTCATAAGTTCTTAAAATCAGCAGGGCTTAAAACCTAGGGCATTATGAAACTGAGTCCCCATCCTTAAAGAGACAGCACAAGAAAGAGCCCCACAGAGATACAGCATAAAAGCAGCATTTTGAAAAATGCCTAGGTATAGGGTAGGGAAGTGTTCTATTAACCTCAGAACGTGTATGAGAGGGGCAGGGATCACTGGGAGATTTCTCCAGGAACAAAGGAGCTGGCAGGTGCCATTTCCCACTCCAACTCCCAACCTAGACACAAAGACACCTGTGGGAACCAGTGTAGCACCCGTACTTGTTCCCTACCTTGAACATAAGCACACCCTGTCCCAGCACTCATCTGCACAGCGCTCCCCTTGAACCCAGCCTGCCTCAGTCCCAGCAGTTGCAGGTGCCCTCCCACAGTGGACAGGTGCAGACCTTGCTGGCACTATGCACTGTACCTCATGTTCTGTGGGTCTGCTCCTTCCAATATACCCTTGGCCAGAGCCCTTCCAAAGTGGTACCGCAAGCCTGGCAGTGTGCAAGAAACCCCAACAGAGGCCAATACCACTCCAAAATGACTTCTGCCCCAAGGAAAGGGAAAGATAACCACATACACAAGTCAAACTGTGGCCCCAGCAGTGGGCTAGGGGAAGACAGCTAGCTGGTCTGACTGCAGGCCCTACCAGGTTTTAAGCCCTGCTGATTTTAAGAACTTACGAAATTCATCCCCTCTGGTTTTCAGAGCCAAACATTACCAGCAAATACTGCTCAGGGGACAACACAGGGAAAGCACCCTAAATATCAGTGCTACTGCATCTCTGGAAAACACCTAGTCTGACTCAACTCAAGCCCAGGGTGGCCCCAGACTGGCCCACGAACAACACAGGAACCAAACCCTACCACAAAAATCGAAGAGAGCCATTGTAGATGACTGGACTGAAGGAAAAAGCATCTCAGCCATGAGAGCAGAGTGTACACAACACATTTAGGAGATGCCCCTGAAGTGCCAGATTCGGATGAAGAGAGAACATTGCACTGGAGAGCTTACAGGACCTCTTCTTCATAAGGCTACTACTTTCAAGAGCAGGAGATGTAGCTGACTTTCCTATCACATAGAAACGGAGAGAGTTGGACAAAGTGAGGAGATGGAGGAATATGCACCAAATGAAAGAACAAGACAAAAATTACAGCAAGAGACCTAAACAAAATGGAGATAAGTAATATGCCTGACAGAGAATTTAAAGTAATAGTTATGAAGATACTCATTGGACTTAACAAAAGAGTAGAGGACTTCACTGATACCCTCAACAAAGAGATAGAAAACATAAACCAAGACCAGTCAGAGATGAAGAACTTAATAAATGAAATTTAAAAGACAGTTGATGAAATAAATAGTGGACAAAAGGAAACAGAACAGATCAGTGACCTGGAAGACAGAGTAATGGAAAGCAATCAAGCTGAACAAGAGAGAGGGCTAAAAAATGAAAGCAAACTTAGGGAAATAAGCAGCACCATCAAGCATAAAACATTCACATTATAGGGGTCCCAGAGGGAGAAGCAAGAGTAAAGGGGCAGAAAATTTATTTGAGGAAACTAGATGAAAACCTCCCAAATCTGGAGGAGACAGACATCTACATCTAGGAGGTACAGAGAGCCCCCAACAAAATCAACCCAAGGAGATTCACATCAAGTTACATAGTAATTAAAATGGCAAAAAGTAGTGATAAGGAGAGAATTTTAGAAGCAGCAAAAACCAAACCAAATCAAAACAAAAACACAAAAATAAGCCTAGTAACATACAAGGGAAACCCCATAAAGCTATTTTTCAGCAGAAACTGCAGGTAGAAGGCAGAGGCATGATATATTCAAAGTGTTGAAAGAAAAAAACCTGCAACCAAGAATACTCTATCCAGCCAGTCTATCATACAGAAGAGAAGAAGAGGAGATAGAGTTTCCCAGAGAAACAAAAGTTAAAGGAATTCATCACCACAAAACCAGCTCTACAAGAAATGTTAAAGGGGACTCTTGCTGTGGAAATTAAAGACTGTAAGTAGAAGAAAGAAAAGTAGGAAACACAACAGCAGTAAAAATAAATATATCTATAAAAATCAGTCAAGGGATTCACAAAATAAAAGGATATAAATAAAGTGTGACACCATATACTTAAAACATGGGGGGTGGAGGGAAACAGGAGTAAAGAATGAGTTCAAACTTAGGTGACCATCAACTTAATATAGACTGTATTATGTAGGAGATGTTATATACAAACATAATGGTAGCCACAAATCAAAAGCCAGTAATAGGCAAACAAACAAATAAACAAAACAAAACCAGGGAATCCAAGTATATTACCAAAGAAAGCTAGAAAACCATTAGAGAAGAGAGCAAGAGAAGAAAAGAACAGAGAAGAACTACAGAAATAACCATAAAACAAGTAACAAAATGGCAATAAGGATATACCTAGCAATAATTTGAAAGCTAATGGACTAAGCACTCCAATCAAAAGACATAGGATAGCAGAATGGTTAAAAAAGTAAACCCAGCTATATGCTGCCTAAAAGAGATTTATTTCAGACCTAAAGATACATGCAAATTGACAGTGAAAGGATGGAAAAGCATTTACCATGCAAATGGAAGTGAAAAGAAAGCCAGCATAGCCGTACTTATATCAGACAAAATAGACTTTAAACAAAGACTGCAACAAGAGACAAAGAAAGACACTATATAATCATAAAAGGAACAATCCAACACAAAGATATAATAATCAAATATTTTTGCACCCAACCTGGGAGCACCCAAATATGTAAAACAGTTAATAACATAAAGGAAGTAATTGATAGGAATATGGTAATAGTAGGGGACTTTAATACCCCACTTACATCAAAGTCTAGATCATCCAAACAGAAAATTAACAAGGAAAGAGTGGCTTTGAATGACACATTGGACCAGATGGATTTAACAGATATATCCAAAACATTCCATCCTAAAACAGCAAAATACACATTATTTTCAAGTGCACATGGAACGTTCGTCAGAATAAATCACATATTAGGCCACAAAACAACTCTCAACAAATTCAAAAAGATTGAAGTCATACCATGCATCTTTTCCAACCACAACACCATGAAACTAGAAATCAACTATAAGAAAAAATATTGAAAGAACACAAATACATGGAGGCTAAATTACATGCTATTAACAATGAATGGGTCAATCAAGTAATCAAAGAGAAAATAAATTCATGGACACAAATGAAAATATAACAGTCCAAAATCTTTAGGATGCAGCAAATATGTTCTAAGAGAGAAGTTTATAGCAATACAGCCATCCCTGAAGAAGCCAGAAAAATCCCAAACAACCTAAACTTACATCGAATGGAGTTAGAAAAAGAATAAGCAAAACCCAAAACCAGTAGAAGGAAAGAAATAATAAAAATTAGAGCAGAAATAAATAAAATAGAAACTAAAAAAACAGTAGACAGATCAATCAAACCAGGAACTGGTTCTTGGAAAAGATCAACAAAATTTATAAATGTTTAGCCAGGCTCCAAAAAAGAGGTTTCAAATAAATAAAACAAAAATAAGAGAAATAAGAACTAGCACCAAAGAAATACAAATGATTGTAAAACAATTTTATGAAAAGGTAATATGCCAACAAATTGGACAACCTAGAAGAAATGGATAAATTTCTAGAAACATACAACCTCCCAAAACAGAATCAGGAAGAAATAAAAAATTTGAACAGACCAATTACTAACAATGAAATTCAATCAGTAATCAAAAAACTCCCAATGAACAAAAGTCCAGGATTAGATGGCTTCACAAATGAACTCTACCAAACATTTAAAGAAGAGTTCATACCTGTTCTTCTCAGACTATTCCAAAAAATAGAAGAGGAAGGAATGCTTCCAGATTCATTTTATGAAGCCAGTATTACCTTGATACCAAAACCAGATAAAGACACTACCAAAAAAGAGAACTACAGGTCAATATCTCTGAGGAACATAGATGCAAAAATCCTTATTTAATGTTAGCAAACTGAATCCAGCAATATGTAAAGAAAATCATTCACCACGATTAAATGGGATTTATTTCTGGGATGCAAGAATGGTTTGATATTGGCAAATCAATCAACAGGATACACCACATTAATAAGAGAAATCATAAATACCATATGATCATTTCATTAGACGCAGAAAAGTATTTGACAACAACATCCATTTATGAGAAAAATCCTCAACAAAGTAGGTTTAGGGGAAACATACCTCAACATAATAAAGGTCATGTATAAAAACCCCACAGTTAATATCAGACTTAATGATAAAAAAAAAAGGGGGGGCTTTTCCTCTAAGGTCAGGACAAGACAATGATGTCCACTCTCACCACTTTTATTCAATATAATACTGGAATTCCTAAGCCATAGCCGTCAGACAAGAAAAAGATACAAAAGACACCCAAATTGGTAAGGGGAAAGTAAAACTTTTCTGTTTGCAGATGTCATGATACTGTATCTAGGAAACCCTAAAGAATCTACCAAAAACCTACTAGAACTGAAAAATTAGTTCTGTACGGTTGCAGAACAAAATCAATACAAAGAAATATATTTGTATACAAATCAATATAAAGAAATCTGTTGCATTTCTTTACACTAATAATGAAGAAGCAGAAAGAGAAATTAAGAAAACAGTCCCATTACAACTGCACCAAAAATAGTAAAAATACCTAGGACGAACTTAACCAAGGAGACGAAAGGCCTCTACTCTGAAAACTATGAATCATTGACAAAATAAATTGAAGACAACACAAACAAATGGAAAAATAGTCCATGCTCGTGAAATGGGAGAACAAATATTTTTTAAATGTCCATACTACCAAAAACAATCTGCAGATTTAATGAAATCCTTATCAAAATATCAAAAGCATTTTTAACAGAATTAGAACAAGTAATCCTAAAATTTGTATGGAACCACAAAAGACCCTGAATAGCCAAAGTAATCTTGGAAAAAGAAGAAAAAACTAGAGACATCACAATCCCAGATTTCAAGATATATTATAAAACTGTAATAAATCAGTATGATACTGGCACAAAAATAGACACACAGATCAATAGAACAGAATAGAGAGCCCAGAAATAAACCCACGATTATATGGTCAATTAATCTTTCATAAAAGAAGCAAGAATATGCAACAGTCTCTTCAACAAATGGTGTTGGGAAAACTGGACAGCTACATGCAAAGAATGAAAGTAGAAAACTTTCTTACACCATACACAGAAATAAACTCCAAATGGATTAAGGACCTAAATGTGAGACCTAAAACCATAAAAATTTCTAGAAGAAAAGTTACAGGCAGTAATTTCTCTAACATTGGCCATAGCAACATTTTTCTGGATTTGTCTCGTGAGGCTAGGGAAACAAAAGCAGAAATAAACTATTGGGACTACATCAAAAAAAAACTGTGCACAGCAGAGGAAACAATCAACAAAATTAAAGACAGCCTGCTGAATGGCAAAAGATATTTGCAAATGACATATCTGATGAAGGATTAGTATCCAAAATATATAAAGAACTTCTATAACTCAACACCAGAAAGATAAATAATCCAATTTAAAAAATGGACAGAAAACATGAGTATTTTTCCAGACAAGACATACAGAAGGCCAACAGACACATGAAAATATGGCCAACATCACTAATTATCAGGGAAATGAAATTCAAAACCACAATGAGATATCACCATACAACTGACAGAATAGCTATTATCAAAAAACAAAGGAATAAGAAGTGTTGGGGAGGATGTGGAGAAAAGGGAACTCTTGTGCATTGTTGATGGGGATAAAAACTGGTGTAGCTACTGCAGAAAACAGTATAGAGGCTCCTCAAAAAAAAAATTGGAATTACCATATGATTCAGTAATCACACTACTGGGTGTTTACCCAAGGAATATAAAAACACAAATTCAAAAAGATATATGCACCCCAGTGTGTTCATTGCAGCATTATTTACAATAGCCAAATTATGGAAACAGCCCAGGTGTCCATCAGTAAATGAATGGGTAAAGAAGAAGTGATATATCACACATACATACATACATACAATGGAATATTGTTCAGCTATAAAAAAGAATGAAATCTTTCCTTTTGCAACAACATGGGTGGATCTTGAGAGTGTAATGCTAAGCAAAATAAATCAATCGGAGAAAGACAAATTCTGTATGATTTCACTCGTATGTAGAATTTAAGAACAAAGCAAAGAAAGAAACAAAAAAAGAGAAAAACCAAGAAGCAGATTCTTAACCATAGAGAACTGATAGTTACCAGAAGGGAGGTGAGTAGGGGGATGGCTGAAATAAGTGATGGGTATTAAAGAGTACACTTACCATGATAAGCGCTGAATAATGTATAGAATTGTTGAATCACTATATTGTACACCTGTACTGTATATTATTTATACTGGAATTAAAATTTAAAAAATAGGGGCGCCTGGGTGGCTCAGTTGTTAAGCGTCTGCCTTCGGCTCAGGTCATGATCCCAGGGTCCTGTGATCGAGTCCCGCATCAGGCTCCCTCCTTAGCAGAGAGCCTGCTTCTCCCTCTCGCACTGCCCCCTGCTTGTGTTCCTGCTCTCGCTGTGTCTCTCTGTCAAATAAATAAATAAATCTTTAAAAAAAATTTTTTTTAAATAGAAATGCAAACTTTATAAGCAAGGTAGTAGGCTGATTTTTCCAAGCAGTCCCTTAAAGCTGTCCGTCAGATCTAACTCTCTGTATATATCCATCAAACATGACACTTCAGTCAAAGTCTTGGCAAGGTAGCCAGTTTTTTAAATTTTGTCCTGTAATGAGGAGAATGGATTCTTACTGAATTTAATTAAATAACTAATAATATTGTCTGGATTCTGAAGGGATCAAGTAGGAAGAAAAAAGATAAACGTTTCCTTTTTGCTTACAAAAGTATATTTTGCCAAATTGTTGACAGCTTAAAAAAAAAGATTTTTTTTAAAATTTTTTTTAAAGGTTTTATTTATTTATTTGAGAGAGAGAGAATGAGAGAGAGCACATGAGAGGGGGGAGGGTCAGAGGGAGAAGCAGACTCCCTGCTCCACGGGAAGCCTACTTCTCCCTTTCCAACTCCCCCTGCTTGTGTTCCTGCTCTCGCTATCTTTCTCTCTGTCAAATAAATAAATAAAATCTTAAAAAAAAAAAAAAGATTTTCTAAAATGTGGAAAGATAAAAGATTCAAAATCAGTGATACCTCAGACAAAAATTCATTAAAAGCATAACCATATTAGTTCATTCAGTCCAAGGTAATTAATATTTATTCTGCTTGGGACCAGTTTTGCCATTATTTTTATGGATCTTGCATGACGAATGACAGTGACAGTTTTAAGAAATTTGTAAGGTTTTCATTATGGCTTGTATAATTTGTCCAGAGAGGTAGGTGCCATGATTATTCAGGATTGTGGAAGGTATGCCCCAGTGGGAAACAAGTTTTACAGTAACCCATAGTTCCTGGCAATTGAAAGAAGTCCAGGTGCAGGTGTTCAAAAAGTCTAGTGGAAGGAAATCTGAGATCTCTGGGGACCAAAATAATTCTCCTTAAATGCACTAAGATGGCTAAAGGAATGCAAAAACTAAAAATGGGGTGTGCCAGGGAACCGGGAAGAACCAAGTGGCTGTCTTGTGTTTCCTCCAGCTCCAACTATTCATTTAATTTATAACCATTTTTTACCCATCTGAATTTCTCTAATGCAGACTGTTGCCATGTTATGGGGACGTCAGGATAGCAAAAGTCGGATAATGAGGGGTCATTTATTTTTGGAGAAGTAGAATGGATTTTGCCCGCATATGCCACAATGTTTATAGATTTTATTGTCCATTGTTAAAGATATAATGAGAATTCATTGAAATGGAAATGAAAACAATTTACTTATTTTTGCAACACAGTATTTTAAGATAACTTGCCTTACGAGTGACAAGTTCACTTTGGAAAGCTTGTTAAAATATTAAAAGTTTTAAAACACTTGGTCAAATAGGATCATAAGCCACTGTGAAACAATATTCAGTTACTCCTTCAGCCATGGTGATAAAGACTGCATTCTTTATAAATACTGAGGGGTAACGAGTTACAGGAACCTTAGCTCTCTCAGTAGGAAAGACTGGGTTTAGAGTAATCCAAAGAACTATAAAGCCACTTTTAAGGAAAAATCTTTTACATTCTTTTATCAAGAACAGACCAAGGGCACAAGAAACTGTCCTTTTCTGAGAGAGCAGACCAAATTATAGTTTCACACCAGTGTACTTTTGGTATTAAAACTCATTTTTAAATAAACTTTAATCCTAGCCAATTTGAACAAACATTAAAATTCCTTTTTAAAGATTCTTTTTCCACAAACCTGCAACTTTTTTACGTTCACATTTTTTCCTATGTTTTCTCTCTTTAAATAATAACTGACCTTACTTTAGGACAAAATTTACCTTCTTTTCCTTCAAAAAAAAAATACATTTCTGTTGCTCGTATCTTCTTTTACCAAAAGCACACATCTTATTTTTTTTTGTATACAGAGATGTTTCCTTTAATATTTCTAGTAGTTTTAATTACATTTATTAGAATTCTTAACTTTTTTTTTTTAAAGATTTTATTTATTTATTTGAGAGAGAGAATGAGATAGAGAGAGCATGAGAGGGGGGAGGGTCAGAGGGAGAAGCAGACTCCCTGCTGAGCAGGGAGCCCGATGTGGGACTCGATCCCGGGACTCCAGGATCATGACCTGAGCTGAAGGCAGTCGCTTAACCAACTGAGCCACCCAGGCGCCCATAATTCTTAACTTTTAGAAGACTTAATTTCTAGCAAAATTTGAGAAGTTAGGAATTATGAATTGTGTGTTAGACCACCATTCTTTAGATTTATGAATACACTTCATAATTTGTAGAAAAATGATCTTTATCATAGTATAGTCTTTCAATAAAGTACAAAACATGTTTAACAGACCTAAATTTATCTTTAGTTTTCCTGTAATAAAGATGCCAAAAGTAGGCAAACGTATGTTTAATAGTTAATATTTAATATTTTATCTTAGTTGGAAATGATCTAGCCATTTAAATTGCTATTATTTAATTTAATTTAGCAAATGTCCAAAGTTTTAAGTTACAAGAAAGATTTTGGGAGCTATCTTTAAGTAAAAGTTTCATCAAACCAAGTTATTGTTGACAAATTTTGTAACAGAGGTAACACAAATTTATTTTTAGTAAATCTGGTCTAATAAAAGTTTTATATTTAATGCTGATACTTGAAAGACAAGTTTATTTCAGTTAAACTGACATACTTAAATTAGATTTAATACTGAATATTTTTCCAGATCACATGAACTTGAAGAACACTTTGGGCTAATTTTTTTCCCCTTAGAATTAAGTATGTCCAAACCTTACAAAAGTTTGCCTTTAATCAATTAAATTTTAATATTCATGCATCTGGGACACACACAAACATACAAACTGGACAAATATTTTAGAAGACACTTTAGAGGGTCCCCCCCCCCTAAATTTCAAATGACCTTTTCTCCCCTTTTGTTCTCCATTTGATAAGAATTACTTCCCTGAAGATTCTACTTTAAAGAAATTATTTGGACGCTAGTTAACATTTTTGTCTTAAAGTTACAGGGACAAGCTTCTGATATATGCTTACAGGAGGCTCTGAAAGTCAGCTTTCATTTTGGCCAAATTTTTTATTACAGAGTTATTAAATTTTCCAAATATCTTGTCAGGTTGCAGCCAGGACAAACAGCAAATATTTCTGACAGTACTGAATAATCCCATTAATTTTTTTTAAAGATTTTATTTATTTGAGAGAGAGAGAGAGAGCATGAGAGTGGGGTGAGGGGCAGAGGGAGAAGGAGACTCCCCACTGAGCAGGGAATCCAAAGCAGGGCTCAATCCCTGGACTCCGGGATCATGACCTGAGTGGAAGGCAGATGCTTAAACAACTGAGCCACCCAGGCACCCCTCCCCTTAATTTTTAATTTTAGTTTCCGTTTGGGTTATTTTAGGGAATAGCCATTTATGAGAACATCATTCAGAATCTCCTCAACTCTGGGAGGGGTCCGTGTGGGGGCTCTCCTTTGAAGGTAGATACAGAAGTATCTATATGGTCATTAATTTGGCAGTCTCTGTTTCCAGGTGTCTTCTTGTAGACACCTCTTACATCTTTAATATCTCATTAGCTTTTAATAAAGCTATTTTGGAATTTTGAAGACTGTGTTTTTAAGTGTACTTCCTATTTGATTTTACCTAAATCCCTGTTCTTCATAATGGTCATAGTTATTCTAAGTTGTAATTCTCCTGAGGGCTGACAGCAGTTTGGTAGGACCTAGCTACAAATTAAATTTAATCCACAATTTTGTTCAGCCATATCTTGCCACAAAGGGGTATTAACCCACATTTCTGTCCAATCATAGGATCCCAAGTTACTAAGCCAAATTATCAGGACACAAAATGAAATGATGAGACTGTCATTTTATAGATAATTACAGCTTTCTGAGACTGTAGTTCTCTAGGCAAGTGTGTTGGAAAACAGCACTCTTAACTTCTTAGAATTAAAGATCTCATTTGAAATCTGCAGTCTTTCAAGTCAAGTACACAATAAGACAAGTTATGGAAGCTCAGAGGAGCCCCAAAGTAGCCTCGGCAGTTTTAAATCATCGTTACTAATTTCAGTCCTTTCAGATAAAAATTTACGGGAAGAGGGGCCACAATTTCTGAACATAAACTCAGCTGGAGCTTACAAAGGAGAAATTTCTTAGGCATTTTTAGAAACTTAAAGTCTCCTCTTAAAGAAAAGTGGGCAATTAATAGGGGAATCTCTACCAAGGAGAGCTACTCCAGATTAACCTAGATATTTACCACATAGGGAAACACTTCCAGACAGCCATGGTGATGAACCAGCAGAGACCCATGTCTCCTTGGGTGATTATACCCACATTGGAGTATTGTCTCCAGAATCAAAAAAAAAAGGGGGGGGGGTTGGTGGTGCTGTAACTTCTACCAACCAAAAGGAAGAAGGTCAGAAGCCTGAGAAAATTCACAATAGGAGTCAGTCATCTGTAGAAGCGACTGAGCATAAGGGGCTCGCTGTAGGTACCATACCCATTTCTAGAAGACACCATTCCATGAAGGTGAGATCGCTTCCAACACCAGATAGGTTCACCTGAAACTAAAGAGCCACAATCAAAGACAAACATACATTTATTTGGGATAAGAGAATTGCAATTCAGGAAGCCCGGATTCGGTAGAAACCCAACTACTGTCCCACTTGTAAGGAGAAAGTAAAAGGTTTTTATGAGGAAAAGGAAGCAGGAGCAATTACATGAGTTGAAGAAAAAGTTTTCCATGGGTGTTAACAAGCTAAATGACTCGGAGTTATACATTGATTAAATACTGATTCAATCTCCAGAGTGTCCACAGCCATCAGTCTTGTGATCAGAGTATCCATTCTCCCACTGACTTCTCAAGCAGTTGGTTAAACAATTGTAGTTTTGCCCAGTCCAAAGGTTTTGGCCTGGTTCAAAGATAGCGAAGGCAGTTTCTTGAGAGTGGTTGTTCCAGCTCTCTTTTAAAATGGTTGCAGTAATGTCAATTTATCAGAAGGCTTTAGGATTTTCTACATAGAACATTTTGTCATCAACAAATAGTGACAGCTTTGTTTATTCCTTTCTGATTTGGATGTCTTTTATTTTTCTTGACTAATTTTCTTGACTCTGACTAGGAATTCCAATATTAAGCTCAACAAAAGTAGATGGCAGCCATCCTTGTCTTGTTCTTCATCTTGGAGGGATAGCTTCCAGCTATTCACCATTAGGCATGATGTTAGCTGTGGGCTTGTCATACATTGCCTCTATTATGTTGAGATACATTCCTTCTATACCTGTTTTATCAAAAATGGATGTTGAATTTTGTCCAGTGATTTTTCTGCATCTTTTGAGACGATCATATAAAATTTTTATTTTTCATTTTGTTAACGTGTTATGTCATATTTGTTGATTTGTGGATTTTGAACCATCATCCTTGCATCCCTAAAATAAATTCCACTTGATCATGGTATATGGTTCTTCTTTAAAAAAATTTTTTTTTGAGTGTAGTTGACATGCACTGTTATATTTCAGGTGTACAGTGATTCAACTTCTCTATACATTATGCTATACTCAGTATAATTATAGCTACCATCTGGCAAAATACATTATTACACTATCATTGACTGTGTTCCCTATGCTGTGCCTTTTATTCCTGTGCCTTATTCATTCCCTAACTGGAAGCCTGTATCTTCTACTCTCCTTCACCCATTGTGCCTATCCCTCCATCCCCCCTTCCAAACTGATGGCAGCCATCAGTTTGTTCTCTGTATTTACAGGCCTGATTGTGCTTTTTGTTTGTTTATTCTTTTGTTTTTTTGGAATCCACATATGATTGAAATCATACAGTATTCATTTTTCTCTGTGTACTTACTTAACTTACCGTAATACCCTCTAGGTCCATCCATGTCTTCCCAAATGGCATGAACTCATCCCTTTTTATGACTGCATAGTATTCCATCACACACACACACACACACACACACACACATACACACACCCTATATGAGTTAGTGTATTTGTATTCTTTGGGTAAATACCCAGAAGTGGAATTATTGGATCATATAGTATTTTTATTTTTAATTTTTTGAGGAATCTCCATACTATTTTCCACAGTGGTTGTACCAATTTGCATTCCTACCAAAAGTCCATGAGAGTTCCCTTTTCTCCACATTCTCTCCAACATTTCTTGTTTCTTTGTCTTTATTATAATCCCCTTCTGACAACTGTGAGGTGATATCTCATTATAGTTCTTTTTTTTTTAAGATTTTATTTATTTATTTATTTGAGAGAGAGAATGAGATAGAGCATGAGAGGGGGGAGGGTCAGAGGGAGAAGCAGACTCCCTGCCGAGCAGGGAGCCCGATGCGGGACTCGATCCCGGGACTCCAGGATCATGACCTGAGCCGAAGGCAGTCGCTTAGCCAACTGAGCCACCCAGGCGCCCTCATTATAGTTCTGATATGCATTTCACTGATGAATGATGATGTTGAGCATCTTTTCATGTATCTGTTGGCCATCTGTATACCTTCTTTGGAAAAAATGTATGTTCATGTGTTCTCTCCATTTTTTAATTGGGTTATTTATCTTTTTAGTGTTGAGTTGTATAAGTTCTTTATATATTTTGGATACTAATCCTTTATAAGATTTGTCATTCGCAAATAGCTTCTCTCATTCAGCAGGTTGTCTTTTAATTTTGTTGTTTCCTTCACTGTGCAGAGCTTTTTATTTTGATGTACTCCCAATAGTTTATTTTTGCTTTTGTTTCCGTTTCTATGGCTGATGTCAGAGAAATTACTGCCTGTGCTCTCTTCTAGAATTTTTATGGTTTCAGGTCTCACATTTGGGTTCTTAATCCATTTTGAGTCTACTTTTGTGTATGGTGTAAGAAAGTGGTCTAGTTTCATTCTTTTGCATGTAGCTGTCTAGCTGTTTGCTGTGGGGGGAGACCAGGAACCAAGGCCTGGATGGAGGGGGCATTTTCACAGGGAATGTGGTTGATGTGTGTTAGTAAGCCAGAGGAAGAGTGTTGGTGCCATCCTGGTTCCTGCAGGTGTCCATATATGTAGGCTTGGAGGTTGGGGAGGAAAATGGTTCCCACCAGCTTTCTTGTTCTTGGAGAAGTTTCCCAGGGATTTCTGTTCTCTAACACCTGTACTGAGATTAATAAACACATCTCCCTTCATACTCCCCAGGCATTTTTAAAACTGCTGCTCTGTGCCATATCCCTACGGGGCTATTTGTTGTGCTACCTCTTTAAGGGCAGGGACTCCATCCTCCACTTTCCCCGGAGCTGAGCCAGCTGATTTTTTAAAGTTCCAGGTATTAAGCCCTGCTGAGTGTAAGAACTTAAAAAATTATGCACCTCTGACATGATATAATGAGCCCTCGGTATCACGTAAGACTGGTGAATCACTGACCTTGGCCACTGAAACTAATAGTACATTACATATTAATTGAATTTAAATTAAAAAAATAAAGACATAGAAAAAAACAAGAAAACCAAAATTATCAGGTGGAAGTCCTTTCACATAGAATGCCTCCTTTCAGTTTTTCGGATCTTATGAACTGCAACAGAAATAAAACAAAATAAAATGTCTAAATAAAAAAAATTATGTACCTCTGGTTTGCAGAGCCAAACACGGGGATTCGTCTTTCTCATATGGGTTCCCCGCACTTGTGGCACCTGATGTGAGGGTATGTGTCTTGCCCTTCTCCATGCCTGTGGTATCCCTCCCTCCCACAGACGGTCCCGTGGGTCCATTTAGCTCTAGGTTGTGTGTCCTCCCTTCCTACCCTCCTTGATGTGGCCTCTCCTCTGCATTTAGCTGTGGAGAATCTGTTCTACACGTCTTCAGGTTTTTTACTGGGTTATTTACACTGATATGGGTATTATCTGGTAGTATCCATGGGATGAGGTGAGTTTAGGATTGTCCTACTCTACCATCTTCCCCAGAAGTCCTGAATTTTCATTTTTTGGTGGTGTTTTTTGTTAACGATTCAATTTTGTTATTAGTCATTGATCTGTTCAGATTTTCTTCCTGATTTACTTTTGAAAGATTGTATGTTTCTAGGAATTTATCCATTCCTTCTAGGCTGTGCAATTTTGTTGGCATGTAATTTTTCATAATATTCTCTTCTAATACTTTGTATTTTTGTCTCATCAGTTGTTACTTCTCCTTTTTTTGTTTCTGATTTTGAGTCCTTTTTTTTTTTTTTAAAGATTTTATTTATTTATTTGACAGAGAGAGACACAGCGAGAGAGGGAACACAAGCAGGGGGAGTGAGAGAGGTTGAAGCAGGCTTCCCGCGGAGCAGGGAGCCCGATGCGGGGCTCGATCCCAGGACCCTGAGATCATGACCTGAGCCGAAGGCAGACGCTTAATGACTGAGCCACCCAGGCGACCCTTGAGTCCTTTTTTTTAATTGATGAGTCTGGCTAAGGTTTTGTCAGTTTTTCTGTTTTCAAATAACCAGTTCTTGGTTTAATTGATTTTTCTTTCTATTGTCTTTTCAATCTGTATTTCATTTATTTCTACTCTCATCTTCATTTTTCCTCCCTTCTACTTACCTGGAGCCTTGTATGTTCTTTTTTCAGTCCACTTACATGTAAGCCTAGATTGTTTAAATAAACTTTTTCTTGTATCCTGAGGTAGGCTTGTATTGCTATATATTTCCCTGTTAGAACTGTTTTTGCTTCATCCCAAATATTTTGGATCATTGTGTTTTCATTTTCATTTGTCCCCATGTATTTTATTTTTTCTTTCATTGCTGTATTTACCCATTGGTTGTTTAGTATTATGTTGTTTAGTATCCCTGTGTTTGTGCTTTTTTTTCAGTTTTTTTCTTGTAATTGATTTCTAGTTTCATACATTGCAGTCAGAAAATGTGCAGTTCTCTTAAATTTATTGAGGTTTGTTTTGCAACCTAACATGTGATCTATTCTGGAGAATGTTCCATGTGCACTTGAAAAGATAAATATTCTGTCATCTTTGGATGGAATGTTCCATATATATCTGTTATGTTATCTTATGTCTATCTGGTCTAATGTTTCATTCAAAGACACTGTTTCCTTATCCATTTTCAGCCTGGGTGATCTATCCATTGATATAAATGGGATGTTAAAATCTCCTACTATCATTGTATTACCATCAATTTCTCTCTTTGTGTTTATTAATATTTGCTGTATATGTATGTGAGGGTTTCATTGTTGGGTGAAGAGATATTTACAGTTACATCATTTTGCTGTACTGATCCCTTTATCACTATGTAATGCCCTTCTTTGTCTCTTGTTACAGTCTTTGTTTTTAAAGACTATTTTGTGAGAGAAATATTGCTACCCTACCTTTCTTTCTGTTTCCATTTACATGGAATATCTTTTTCCCTCCCTTCACTTTCAGTTTGTATGTGTCTTTAGGTCTGAAGTGAGTCTCTTGTTGTCAGCCTATGAATGAGTATTATTTTTTTATCCACTCAGCCACCCTATGTCTTTTGTTTTGAGCATTTAGTCTATTTACTTTTAAAATAATTATTGGTATATATATTAGTTACTTGTTTTCTGGTTGTTTTTTATAGTTTTTCTCTGTTCCTTTCTTCCTCTCTTGGTCTCTTGCCTTAGTGGTTTGATGGTTTTCTTTGGTGTTATGTTTGGGTTATCTTTTTACTGTTTTGTGCATTGATTTTAGCTTTTTTGGTTTGTGATTACCATGAAGTTCATATATATCATTCTGTTTTATAGCCATCTACTTGAGTTGGTCATTGCTTAAGTTTGAATGCATTGCAAAGTCACTACGGTTTTACTCCACTCCCCAACATTTGCTGTTTTTGACACCGTATCTTACATCTTTTTATTTTTTTTAACACTTAACTAATTATTCTAGATACGGTGGATTTTATTAATTTTGTCTTTTCACATTCATACTAGCTTTATAGGTAGTTGATCTATCTTTACCAAATGTTTGCCTTTGCCAGTAAAATTTTTCTTTCATGTATTTTATTTTTATATATGGCCTTTTCTTTTCTGCTTAAACAAGTCCCTCATATTTCTTATTAGGAGTGATGAGGTACTTTAGCTTTTGCTTGTCTGGAATAGTCTTTAGCACTCCTTCAGTTCTGAATGATAATCTTGCCAAGTAGAGTACTCTTCATTGGAAGTCTTTGTTTGTTTGTTTGTTTTATTTGTTTGTTTTAACATGGTGAATATATCATGGCACTCCTTCTGGCCAGCAAAGTTTCTGCTAAAAAATCAGCAGCTGGTCTTACAGGGATTCCCTTATACATAGCTAATTTCTTTCTTTTTTTTTTTTTTATTCTTATGTTAATCCCCATACATTACATCATTAGTTTTAGATGTAGTGTTCCATGATTCATTGTTCATAGCTAATTTCTTATCTCTAGATATTTGAAGATACTCTCTTTATCTTTAATTTTTTTATTTTAATTATACTGCATCTTTGTGTAGATCTCTTTGGGATTATCTTGTTTGAGGCTCTCTGTGCTCCTCGAGTTACGTGTCTATTTTCTTCCCCAGGTTAGTGAAGCTTTCAACTATTATTTCTTCAAATAAGTATTCTACTCTTTTCCTTCTCTTTTCTTTTTCTGGAACCCCTCTAGTGTGAATGTTAGGATGCATGATATTGTCTCAGAGTCCCTTAAACTATCCTCATTTTTTAAAAATTCTTTTTGCCATCCAGTTTGGGTGATTTCTATTACTCTGTCTTCCAGATTGATGATTACATTCTTGTGTCATCTAACTTGCTGTTGATTCTCTTGACTGTATTATCCAGTTCTTACTGGTATTTTCTTACATTTCTGTCTCTTTGTTGAAGTTCTCACTGTGTTCATCCATTCTTCTCTTGAGTTCGGTAAGCATTTTTATGACCATTACTTTGAACTCTTTGTTGAGTTGATTGCATATTCCATTCCATTTAGTTCTTTTTCTGAGGTTTTGTCTAGTACTTTCCTTTGGAACATACTCTCCTGTCTCTTTGTTTTGCCTACCTCTCTGTGTTTTTTTCCATGTATTAGGGAACTCAGTGATGTCTCCTAATCTTGAGGCAGTAGCCTTTTGTGGGAGCTGTCCTATGAAGCTCAGAAGCACAATCACCCCTGGCCACTGAGCCAGGTTCTCCAGGGATATTTGTTATGTGGGCTACATTTGTTGTCCTGTGTTGGCAGGGCCATGACTCCTGGTGGTGTGCTGATGGGCAGGGTTATCATCCTGTTGGCTGTGAGATCCAGCCAAGGTGCAGGATTGTATGGGGCTGTCAGTGGGATGCACCCCCTGGCATTAGCAGTATTTTTTAAGGGGGGGTGAGAAGGGGAAGAAGGAGAGGGGGAGAGAGAATCTTAAGTAGGCTCCATGCCCAGTGTGTGAGCCTGATGCAGGGCTTGACCTCAACACCCTGAGATCTATGACCTGAGCCAAAATCAAGAGTCAGATGTTTAACTGACTGAGCCACCCAGGCACCCCAGCAGTATTAAGGAAGAATTCCTAAATCACATTGGGATTAGCATGTCAGAATGAATTAGCACAAATGCCTGCCACCAGTGTGTTAGTCTTCAGGAAGAGGCCAGCTGCATTCTGCCTCTTTGGCCTCCTCTTTAAGATGAATAAGCATTTCCCCTTTACATGTGGTGTGTGCACTTTTGATCTGGTATTTTTGCACTGGTTTCCAGGTTGAGTGAATCTGCATGCAAGCTCTTTAAGAGCAGGTTTTCCTTTCCCTACAGTTCTATAGCTTTCCTGAAAGTATTACCTGTTGGTTTTCTAAGCTAGGGGTTTTATAGTTTTCTCTCTCCTGTGTGGGATCTAAGGGTGCCTGAGGGGAGCTCAGATTTCTTTCTACTCAGAGAAAATTTCCATACCTGTGAGATCCCTTCGGACTATAGAACACCATGCCTGGGGGGTGGTTTTTACTAGGCAAAACTGTACCTCTGTCTCTTCTACCCATCACAGTGCTGTGCTTTGTTATGGATACTCTGTTTATTCATTGTCTGGGTCCTCTTCAGAGGGAATTGTTAGGTATGTAATTATAGCTTTTATTGTGTCCATGGGAGACTGTGAGCTCTGTGACAGGATTTCCTATACTACTATTTTGAATCCTCCCCATATAATTTTATTTTTGCTATGGGTTCTGGAGCACTGACGACCAGGGAGGTTTCTGATCATTCAGACCCCACCTGAAGCCCCATGGGCACCCTTCCCCTGCCACTTTTCTTCAAGCAAAACAGGATCAACTAGTGATTTATTGCCAACCCAAGCTGAAGGTAAAGTCTTAGGAGATTTATAGGGTAAAGAATTGGAGAGAAGGCAAAGGAGAAAGAAAGCAGTTAAGCATGGAGCTCTCTGCCCTTTGCAGACACTCTTCCCAACAGAGACCAGTTTAATTTCTAAGAAAAGCTGCTCTCAAATCTCCGCCACACTGTAGATTCAATAAGGGTTGAATTACATTGTTTGCACCTAAAGTTAAAAAAGAAAATGAATAGAAAAAGCAAACAAAAAAGAATTGATTTAACACTTTTCAAGATTTTATTATGTGCTGAAGAGGTAACAATAAGATATTTTACTTACGGACTGTACCAACTATTCTTTACACAGTAGGGTAAAGTGTCAAAGATAAATACATTGATGCAGTATGCTTATGTTTATCATGTATCCCTGTTTTATTATTTTTTTTAATTTTTTTTTTTTAGAAAGATTCTTGAAACATGATAGACTGCAGGGTCAAAGATATATAATACAGTCTACTTCCAAGGAATTCACAGCCCGAGGAAACACCTTACTAGAAAACAAGTAATTACTGTGCCCTATCATAAGTATCATGGTGTAGAGTGGAGGGACAAGAGAGGCTGAAGCTTCATCTGAGATTTTGGTGGAAGGATGTACAGGTGTTTTTCTGATGGACAGGATTAAGGACATTTCTGGCAATGAAAATTGAATACATAAAACCATGAGGGTATTAAATAACATGATGGTTTCTGAGAAAGAAGTATGAGGCAGTTTATATGGCACTGAGTGTAATAGGCTAGGCTTAGGATCCTGTAGAGATTGAAATCCTTCCATCTACTACCAACAGTGACCTTGCAAACTTAACTAACCTTATCTAAGTTTCTGCTTATTCTGCAGTAAAATGAGGATTATATAACACCCCTGTCACAGAGTTGTGAAGTTTCATATTATGTATGTAAAGTGCTTAACATAGTACCTAGCAGTGCCTAGCAAAGTACCACTTAATAAATAACTTAGCAGTTATTTATTATGGTTGGGCCACAGAATACATAGAAATGTGTGATGGATATGCATCTGAATTTATACATGACCAGATCAAAAGTGGCCTTATGCTATGCTAAAGAAAAATCACTGTATTCTCAAATCATACTAAAATATCTTTTGTCCTTTTATGTCTTACAATGGAATAGAATGGATTTTGAGTATTTCCCCTGATATTTTAAAGCAACAAATACCTCAAAGAAAACAAGCCTCAAAGAGAAAGGCTGAGAAGAATGTGCTTTTTACAGTGTTGTAAAGTGTATTTACACAAACGATTGAGAGAAATGTATTTGTAAAGAAAACGTGTATTGTAAAGAGACTTCAGGGTAAGTAAACAAGAAAATGGTAATATAACCTCCCCCACCCCATTTACCATATGTTATTGTGTGCCTTATATTTAAAAAAATCAATAAAAAGGAACACATGCAATTTTATAGCCTTCATGGGATATACTACTGAAGCTGCTTTTAAAATTCAGAGCAACACCTGACCCAGAGTTCCACTTAGTTAGGTGTCATTTCTTTGACCATCAGAAGAGGAAGTACACTAGCCTCTGTCATTTGAATATGTATGACCCTCTTGCTCATGTGACATGCATTGGACCTTTGTTAAACTTATGGGAGGGCCTCTCTTCCCTTCTACTTCCTGTGATTTTTGTATTTAATTTGTATTCAATCTATTCCCATCCCACACCTCAAGATGCATGAATATTATTAATTATCATAAATGCATTTAACAAAAGAAATCTTTTTATTTTACCAGAAATATTCATGAGAATTGTCGACTGTTAAGAGATCTGAAAGAATACTAATATAGGACATAAATGATTTAATTCCCAGTTCGCCCATTAAATGACATTGAGTAACCAAACTATGTGGAATTCAGTTTCTACACCTAGAAAATAAATTAGTTCAATACTTTTACTCTCAAGTCCATCCCATAACTAAGGCTTTTGGGCTGCCATGATTTTATTTATGTCGGCTCTGTTCTAGTGAAATATGTAACTAACCACTTAAAAAACAAAATGACTATGACTTACCTTTGAAAAACCAACAAAAGTATCAGTATTTGTTGAAAGTGTCAGTAATAAAGACAAGGTAATAAGTAATAGGTCAACCTTACTTTAGAATTAATGGAATGATCAAAACAGTGGACAGTCCTTTCTTCGAGGGACACATTGTGGTAGTTTCATTTTGATTACTCTGAATGACACTAAAAGGCATAACACGTTCTTCCTTACTAAAAGGTTTCTAAATCCTTTCTTTTCAAAAGAAGCAAGGAGTTCAAATTATTTAGAGCATCTCTGAATGAACATTAATGAATTTTCAGCCACCTGTTATACGTTTCTCATTTTTAGTACCCATACTCTGATTTTTTTTCTGGAAAGCACCTTGCTTCTCTGTTCGCAGTCCAAATGTTTTTCAAAGGAGTAAACTTTACTCCTCTGTCCTAAACACCATATTCCACTGGTCCCTGGGATTAATTAGGGTGGTATATGACCTAAACAGTCAAATCAGAGTAAATCTCAAGACCTTTATTATAAAAAGGGAAAAATACCATCTCTTGTCCAGAGGACAGGGGCAGGGGCACTGAATTACAGAATGGAGAAGCTGCCAAAGCCCCTCTCCCCCATACCTGAGAGCATAAAGTACCATCAAAAAAAGAAATTGGCATTCATTTCATCTCTTTACAAAGTGACTGCATGATAAAAGAGTCCAGAATCACTGACAAGTCAGTCTTACGCCACAAGTCTTCTCAATTCTGCATGACAAATTTTTAAAACTATAGAACATGTGTAATTTATTTATGCAGCCATATATTTTATTTATTTGGCATTTTTAGGTTGATTCAATATGAGATGCCATTGTTTAGACCAGTGCTGGGCAATAGCCACAAACCACATATGACTATTTAAATTTAAATTGATAAAAATTAAATCAATTGAGGGCGCCTGGGTGGCTCAGATGGTTAAGCATCTGCCTTCGGCTCAGGTCATGATCCCAGGGTCCTGGGATCGAGTCCCGCATCGGGCTCTCTGCTCCTTGGGAGCCTGCTTCTCCCTCTGCCTCTCTCTCTCTCTCATGAATGAATAAATAAAATCTAAAAAAAAAAAAATTAAATCAATTGAAAACAAATAGTTACTTCCTCAGTCTTACTAGAAACATTTCAGAGGCTCAGTAGCTACGTATCATGAGTATCTATTATATGGACTATGCACATACAGATTATATCATCAAAGAAATGCCCAGGCTTAGCTTGGACTTGAACGATAGAATTCCATGAAAAGCAAAACAATGTAATTCGCTTGTCCCCTAAAAGGCATACTTGGAGCCGAGCATACAGGAATGAATTGATAATTATAGCAGAGAATGATAAAGAAAATGATAGGAGGTGGACAACAAAAGCCCAGGAACCAGAAATGAATTTCCTGAGGAAGTGACATCCACCTTGAAAGATGAAGTATACAGAGTATTTTTGTTACCCACAACGTTTTCCTTGCACACTTTTAGAGTTAATCCTTCTATAGTTGGCTCCAACTGGCTAATGTAATGCCCTTTGACCCATAGAGTGGCTTTGCCTTGTCCAGAATTTCATATAATGGACTCATACAGTACATAATCTTTTATGTCTTATTTTTTCGATTAGCATAATGGTATCCAGATACCTTTATTTTGTGGATAGCAGCGGTTCATGCCTTTTGATGGCCAAGTAGCATTTCATTGTATGGATGTACCATAGCTTATCCATTCACCCCTTGATGGATATTTGCATTCTTTTCAGTTTGGGCTTTTATAAATAAATGTGTGGTGCACATTCATGTACAAGTGTTGTGTGGACAAAAATACCTACTTAAATTTCTCCTCAATAAACATCTACTAGGGTACTTCATTTCCTTTGAATTTCTCCTGCATAAATGTCTACTAGTATAATTGCTTTTGAATAAATAACTACTAGTGTAGTTGAATTACAGTTGAATAAATATACAACCTTGCTCATTGTTTTTCATGGGAAAATCTGAAATGAACAAAGAGGATAATTTTCCTTCTGGTAAACCATGAAGCTGCTTACTACCAGTCAGTGGTAGTTAGGAACTAAAGAGGAAACCGAGGTACTCTGCAGTCATATACTGTTGTATGCCAACCTTGATATACTATTGGCAATATAACTCCAATAACCTAAAAATATATTAGTATTAGAACCTGTGTTATTTTTACTTTATTAGAATGAATACTCTTTGCTGACTGTAGAATATTTTCATAAATTTTTCTGTAATTTGGAGTCTGTCCTGAAAGTCAATGCATTCTTTTGCATAAATGAAGACCTTTTCTTATCTTAATTAATTCAAAGAAATCATTCTAATATTTTGTAGTGCTTTGGAGTACAAAATTTTATCTACTCACACACAACCCTAGGTTTCTGACATATTCATGCACATGGATAAATAATAAATTGATAGAATGTGTATACATACATGTGAGGTAAAGTGCTTTTATTTCACACCTTGACAGTCTTGTGAGAATTGGATATTACTTATGTTGAGATAAAGAATCAAATTAGAGTGGTGCCGGGGTGGCTCAGTCAGTTAATCCTCTGCCTTCAGCTCAGGTCATGATCCAAGGATTCTGGGATCGAGTCCCACATCAGGCTCCCTGCTCAGCGGGAGGCCTGCTTCTCCCTCCCCTGCTGCCTGCCGCTCACACTGCTTGTGCTCTCTCTCTTTCTCTGTCAAATAAATAAATAAAATCTTAAAAAAAAAAAAAAGAATCAAATTAGAATCTCTACATCAATTCAAACAGGTTTACATTTCGCATTTTACAGAGCACAGTTTCACATTTTAGATTCCTCAGGATCCTTAGACTTCCGAATCGTTGGTCTGAGTTTACTGGTCATATATATGCCATACATTATCACTACATCTTTCTTAGTTTTACGTAATGATATACTTAAATCTGTATTTATTTCAGTGAGTAGAAGTGGATAGCATATTCAGCTGTATAACTCACTATGCAATAATAATGTTTTGCCCAATTATGGAATGAGTACTCCAAAATATTATCTTAACTAATTTAATAAAAATTCAGGAGAAAGTACAGCCAGATCACAATCAAATAATTTATGCACAAATAAGACAAAGTTGATGTTACCATGCTTACCTTGACTTTTAATCAAGTTTTATGTGATAACTACTAGATAATATTAACTAAGTAATTAGATTCTTTCCAGTATCAATGCATTATCATGTATGATGTCAAATAATACATGACAAAGAGTCTAGACAGTATTTCCTTTCATAATAGAAATAAAATTCTCTGTAGTGCAATAGAACTAAGACCAACGTGGTCCTCAGACAGACCTAACAAGGATAGTAAGTCAGTGTCACATATCCAGTTGTGATTGTGTTAGTCTCTTCTTAATAGTATTATTATTTCTGTAGAGTATCTTTATAAAAACTGTTTAAAAATATTTGCAAAAATCCATAAAAATATCTTTATAAAAATGTTTTACTCACAAATGAGCAATGAGAATCATATATATGTATGTATTAGAGCATCTATTCTGAGGCTGCTCTCATATATATAATAGAATTGTGAGAATGAAGCTGGTAATTATAAAAATGGCTTGTCCAGCAAGACCCCCTCGCCCTTCTATTCGTTATTTGAATCCACTTTTAATTAAATCCTTGGGGCTCTAGAATTAAAAAAAAAATACTGCTTTATCAGCTGCATAAACATTTCTTAGATACAGTGATCAGGAATTCTGTTTCCGGTCTCCATTCACCCATTCTAATTAGCTGATTTTGGAAGAAAGAAAATCTTGTTTGTCTGGAGTAAAATAAAATAGAAAGAGTACACTTTTAAGACTGACTTTTCTCCTAAGTAGTTAACTATCTTGATTAAAACTCTAAATGAAGGAAAAGGACATTAGGAATTAATGAGGGTTTTTTTATAGCAGAGATTGAAATTATAAAAAAATAGAGGCAGAACAAATCTTGGAACTGTGATCATACTATATTCCAGAGGAGTCAGTTTGGAGATCCTCCTCTGGTGGTAATTGTGTCACTCCAACAGAAGTGACAGTTGGCTAAAAATTATTCTTTTGGGGGTGGCTCCTAAGTAGCCGAGAGTGTTGGGTTTTGTTTGGTTGGTTGGTTGGTTGGTTTTTGAGGTATGCCAAAATTATGTTATGTTTTAACAAAGCAGAGGAAGTTTTCAAGAAAGGAGTCGTTATCCAGACTGACAAATAGTTCTAGGCAGTAAAGCAAGGTCAGACTGAGAGATGCTCATTTGATTTAGTGATGTAGAAATTGCTAATTTCCTTAGCAACTGAAATTTCAGTGGAACTGTTGGGATGAAGAAGCCAGATTGCAATGGGTTGAGAAATGAGTGGGCGGGAAGAAAGAATTCGTGACGAGTGTAAAAAATTCCTTCAAAGGGTTTTGTTATGAATCAGGATGAACAAATTAGCTGGAGAAGGTTGAGGGACTAAAAGAGAGTTCTTTGATTATTTTTTAAATAGGAGCTTGTTCAAAAGCTAACAGAATAAAAGCAGAAAAAAATAAGTTGAACTAGAAGAGAGGAGTCAATGGAGCATGTTCTCTAAGGGTTGGGTGAGTCTTAGGAAGAACATCACTTCCAGTTTTAACAAAACCAAACTCAAGTGTTTATGTGGGTACGTTTACTAATTCAGTAGCAGGATGTTGGGAGATTTTCCTCCTAACAGCTTTCCTTTTGAAGTAGCAGAGAAGTTATCTGTTGCACATGAAGTAGGAGATGGGGTGAGCTGGCACTGTTAGAAGGTCAAAAAAATTACGTTTATAAAAGGGGAGAATTAGAGAAGAAAGGTGACTTTATTTCTTCAGGTGAGAATCCTTGGCAATGTAACTGACATAGCCAGTATCGACATCTCACCCACAAAAACCCAAATATCAAACCTTAATCAAATTAAACCTCTAGATCTGTCAACTTGCAAGAAATATGGAGGCTAGAGGGACATGTCAGGTGACCTCAAGAAAATGTAATCAGAGGAATTCCATGGTATATATGATCCAGTTGCTTCAAAAAATAAGTGGCATTTTAAAAGGATGAGGGGGCATCTGGGTGGCTCAGTTGGTTAAACGACTGCCTTCAGCCCAGGGTCCTGGGATCGAGTCCCGAGTCGGGCTCCCTGCTCAGGGGGGAGCCTGCTTCTCCCTCTCCCTCTGCTTGCCGCTCCCCCTGCTTGTGCGCGCTCTCAATCTCTCTGTCAAATTAATTAATTAATTAATTTTTAAAAATGGCCATACGCTATAAATTGTGTAAGACTGTTGAATCACAGACCTGTACCTCTGAAACAAATAATACATTGTATGTTAAAAAAAAAGAAGAAGAAGAAGAAGATAGCAGGAAGGGAAAAATGAAGGGGGGGAAATCGGAGGGGGAGACAAACCACGACAGATGATGGACTCTGAGAAACAAACTGAGGGTTCTAGAGGGGAGGGGGGTGGGAGGATGGGTAAGCCTGGTGATGGGTATTAAAGAGGGCACGTACTGCATGGAGCACTGGGTGTTATACGCAAACAATGAATCATGGAACACTACATCAAAAACTAATGATGTAATGTATGGTGATTAACATAACATAATAAAATTTTAAAAAAAGGATAATGGGGACACTGTACTTGTGATACAGTTAAGAAAAATTGGGCATTAACTGGATATTTTATTTATTTATTTATTTTATTTTTTTAGATTTTATTTGAGAGAGAGACAGAGATAGTGAGATAGAGAGCACAAGTGGGGAGGAGAGGGAGAAGCAGGCTCCCCACAGAGCAGGGAGCCCGATGTGGGACTCGATCCCAGGACCCTGGGATCATGACCTGAGCCGAAGGCAGACGCTTAACGACTGAGCCACCCAGGCGCCCTTAACTGGATATTTTAAAATTGAGTTTCCGCAACTGGATCTGAGCATTTCTATTTTGGAATATAACTGCAAACACTTAAATATTTTGAAGTTAACACCGTTAACTGGATATTAAATCATTCAGGATTACTGGTATTTTGTTAAGTATGGCTTAATATTATACTTACTTTTTTTATTTTTTTTTAAATTTTTTTTTTTAAGACTTTATTTGCGAGAGAGACAATGAGAGACAGAGAGCATGAGAGGGAGGAGGGTCAGAGGGAGAAGCAGACTCCCCGCCGAGCAGGGAGCCCGATGCGGGACTCGATCCCGGGACTCCAGGATCATGACCTGAGCCGAAGGCAGTCGCTTAACCAACTGAGCCACCCAGGCGCCCTATTATACTTACTTTTAAATGACTTCATCTGAGAGATATATGTTGTTGTGTTTATGAACAAAAGATAAAATGTCTGAGATTTATTTTGAAATATGTGAGCAAACAAATTAGAAGCAGTGTTAGAAGGAGCAAGAATGGCAAGAGTTGGGTAATAAATGTTGATAAATAATGTGGAGCATAATTCTAGGCATCTCTTTCAAAATGTTTTGTTGTGAAGAGGAGTAATGGTGAGACAGTAGGAGAAGATGTGGGACAGCAGGCTTGGTTTGTTTTAAGTGGTGCTAAAGCATGTTTACGCACTGATGAGAGTAATCCAGTGGATGGAAGAAATTGATGATGTTAGGAAGAGAGTCATTTTAATCACAAGGTTGCTGAGGTGAGAGGAAATGAGACCCAGAACTGAAGCAGAGAAGTTCAAGTTCACCTTTGATAAAAGCAGGGAGCCTTTGTCCAATAGAAAAGGTAGGGTGCCTGTGAGCAGATGTGCATAGTTCTTACTCAGTGGGAGGAATTCACAGTTCCTAAATGAATGCTTCTCATTTCACGAATCCAATATAAGGCAAGATAATAAGTGAGATTAAGGAAGCAGTGAGGGACCAAAAGAAGTTAGCAAAGAAAAGAGAAACACGAAATAGGCCTGGAAACCCAGAAAGTATTTTTTAGGCAGCTCTATCTTCTAAAGCATCTCAGTCAAAGCATTTGTCTATAAACAAGTGAAGGCTGTGATAAAGTCCTAAAAGCACCTCGTTTCTCAGATGATTTTTTCTGTGAAATCACTTTATCTTGACATCTGATGGAATCGGGGTTGTGAACAATTTCAGTGATGGACTCCGATAAAGCTGCTTGAAGATAACCAAATGAGAGAAAAAAGGTATTTGGGGTCCTCATGGCACCGGGCTCATCTGCCTCTGCTTTCAGCCTTCAGAACTTCTCAGCTCTTCAGACAGTGAGGTTCCACCTGGGCTTGACTCGAGAATGCGACTGTAGATTTCATGTCTGTCTTGACTTTCTTTGAAGATGTCCGCTTTTGTAATCACCGCAACAGAAGCAGAGGAGAGTGATTAAAGGGGATGCGGGGATGGCACAATGAAACTTTGTTAGCAGATCTAAAGCTAGGCAGCCTTCACGATGTGCCACGTAGCACAGATCCTATGAAATAATAATAGATTAACACAACGTCCTGGTGGAAGTGGGAGTCTGAAGGCCAATTAGACGGAACAATTTTTTTTTCTAATGTGTCAAAATAATGCAAGTGGCTGTGCTAAATAAATTCATGCTGATGCACCGCTGTGAAAATTGAATGATGAATAACCTTCGGTATTATTCCTGCTTAGTTTAAGACCCAGCAGACTAACGAATAGATATTGTGCAACAGTACATTTCTATATAGATGTTACAAATTCCATTTTAATTATCTACTTTCTGTGTGTCGTATATTCCCAGATGATGCTTTTGTCCATTCTGCTGTTGAATATGAAACCTCAGGCCCTCGTCGTAAAAGAAAGTAGGCATTGATACTATAACCTAAAATGCTTTCCCTGTGTGGAAGCCATTGCTAATAAATTCAGCGTGCCTGGAATGCTCATAAAAATTTGGGTCAGAATATGTAGAAATATATGTATTTATTTTGTTTCTCCTTGTAATGCTTCCTCCATAATAACTTTGATATAAAAAGTGATTTTAATGAGAGAGTAAATGAAAAATACCATGTCAAAAAGGTAGCAGTTTATTATGGCTATTTTTGATTTGAAATAAAAAAATAAAAGTTGAGTCTCTCTCTAACTTTACAGTGAGTTTCAGTAAGATACTCTTTTTTGTGCGTGTGAACTCAGTAAAATGTGAAGAAATAAAGCATAAATATTAATCTTTGAGATACCTCAACAATTACTTTCTTCATCTGGAAATTTTCTTAGAAAATTTTCTTAATATGGGATATAACTTAAATTTTATTTTCTATTTTATTTTTTTTTAAAGATTTTATTTATTTGTGAGAGAGAGAATGAGAGAGAGCACATGAGAGGGGTTAGGGTCAGCGGGAGAAGAGACTCCCTGCCGAGCAGGGAGCCCGATGAGGGACTCGATCCCAGGACTCCAGGATCATGACCTGAGCCGAAGGCAGTCGCTTAACGAACTGAGCCACCCAGGCGCCCAGATATAACTTAAATTTTAAAAAAATATGGCTAAAGTTTTGTAAAATTCTATATATCATGCTTCTTAAATAGAACGTACATATATAATTCACTATTATTTTCATCACAAGAAAATTATGTGAAAAAAGACTACAAATGACACTAGATATGACCTTTGCTGATCTCAGTGCATAAACCGGCATATAGATTAATAGTCTCATTTCATAATTATTACATGGAAAGCTGGAGTCTTCACATGCCAAATAAATATTAAAAAGCAAATTGATGATAACAGATGGCATTTTACTTAGCATTTTTATTTGTTAAAAACATATTTTTAACTTTTATTTATTTATTTTTTAAGTAGGCTCCACGCCCAGCATGGGGCTTTGAACTCAAGACCCTGAGATCAAGACCTGAGCTGAGATCAAGAGTCAGATGCTTAAGGGACTGAGCCACCCAGGTGCCCCTTAGCATTTTTAATTAAGTAATATAATAAATAATAGGCAATCACTTAGGCTCTTAAAGTTAGAAGAATTAGCCCCTGGAGCCAAATTAAGTTCATTCAGAGCATTAAGAGATACTGTGGCCCTTACTTGTGTGCTGATATAAATACTCTTCTTTCTTTTGTAATTTTAGTTTACAAAATCATTGTATCGTATACTGAAAAGGTATGCAAAAGATTCAAGTATTTCAAGATCTCCTATGGCACGTTCTTTCTATTTAGAAATTCTCATGTAGGCTGGCTCCTTCCATAAAAGCAACCAGTTTAGAGCTCTTTTCCTATAAAAATATAGAGCCAACAGGGACAAATTTTGTAATCTAACGAAATTTGGAAACCAACTAACCATCTACTTAATTTCTTCATCTTTTTGTTACGGTTATCCTGTTTTCCCTAAGATTTGATTATGTAACGGTATGTCAGAACCCAATAACTTTTATCACCACCCAAACAACAAAAATGGCATGTAAGAGGTGAATGAGCAAAAATATAGTAAATATGGAATAGAGTTATATGAGCAATCCTATCAATTTAGTTATTTAGTCCTTTTAACAATTAACGCAAATCCATACATTTAATTTAGCAGTACTGATGAATGTGGAGCAAAAATTCAGAAAAAAAAATGCATGTTTATTTCTAGTCTGGCTTAATTGCCACATGTATTTAGTGTTCATTTACTCTAATTATCTTTTAAGGAAGCTACAAATAGGGCATTTTTCTGAGTGATAACAAATTCTTCCTTTTTTCGTGTCACATAATTTATGGTAAAGCTTTCCCAAATCATCTTACATGGTGCTGTAGCTTTAGTCAGCATGTATTTTTTTGAGTCCTATTCAAAGGTTGGTTTCTGAAATATTCAAGTATCTTAATACACGGTTCTTCTTAAATGATAATACTGAAGATGGGGACAATATTGAAGTAAGACTTAAGGATGTGTTGAAGTTTTTTGGAGGTGGGAGAAATTTGTGTCGTAGTAGTAGTAGTAGAAATAGTAATAGTTGGTAATAGTTGTAGTAATAATAATTATAGTAGTAGTAGTAAAGTATTCATATTATGTGTTAATATTAGGAGATTCAAGATCCTACTGACATTTCATGTAATTTCACTTTTAATTCAAAAGAATCAAGACTTACAGATATTACAAGAGTCCCTAAACTCTAGTGAATACGGCAAAGAAATTTTGACCTGGTAAAGGGACAGTAAAACCACCAAATATAAGATGTTAAAAGGAGGATAGGAATTAACTGTTTCTACTCAGAGATAAAATGTTAATGTAGATTGAGTAGCCCTTTAGAGATAGAATGAAGTCTGGGACACAAATCATGTCACTCTGTCAATGAAAGTCAAACACTTTTTCTTTTTTTTTTTTTTTTTTTTTTTTGCGAGAGAGAGAATGAGAGAGAGCGAGTACATGAGAGGGAGGAGGGTCAGAGGGAGAAGCAGGCTCCCTGCCGAGCAGGGAGCCCGATGCGGGACTCGATCCCGGGACTCCAGGATCATGACCCGAGCCGAAGGCAGTCGCTTAACCGACTGAGCCACCCAGGCGCCCACACTTTGTGTTTCTATCAAGTTATCTACTTCTGATTTTTTTTTTAATGATTTCTTTTGAAATGTTTTATTCTACTAACTGTAAAATCCATGGAAGAATTAAAAGGACTATGAAAATTACCTGTAACCCCAGCCTCTTGAGATAGTCTTAATGGTTTGTTGCCTTTTCCCCAATCTTTTTATCATAGAACTGTATACACCCTCTAAATAAGATTATATTAGAGATAAAGTTGCCTTACTGATTTCATTTTTGCTTTTATTTTTTTACTTATTTTTTATTACTAAAGTACAGTGACATACAATTTGTATTTCAAGTGTACCACACAGTGATTGTGCAATTGTGTGCACTACTTAACGTTTAGCACAGTAAGTCTGGTCACCATCTGTCACCATACAATGTTATTACAGTATTACTGACTGTATTCCCCATGCTGTATTTTTGATCTCCACGACCTCTTTATTTTACAACTGGAACTTTGTACCTCTTAATTTCTTTTATCTATTTCACCGATCAATCCACCCACCTACCTCCCCTCTGGAAACCATCAGTTCTTTGTATTTAAGAGTCTGTCTGAGGAGTGGATAAAGAAGATGTGTTATATATATAATATATAATGTAATGGAATATTACGCAGCCATCAAAAGGCATGAGATCTTGCCATTTGCAACGACATGGATGGAACTGGAGGGTATTATGCTGAGTGAAATAAGTCAATCAGAGAAGGACAATTATTATATGATCTCACTGATATGAGGAATTTGAGAAACAAGGCAGAGGATCATAGTGGAAAAGAAGAGAAAATGAAACAAGATGAAACCAGAGAGGGAGACAAACCATGAGAGACTCTTAATCTTAGGAAACAAACTGAGGGTTGCTGGAGGGGAGGTGGGGGGGATGGGGTGGCTGGGTGATGGACACTGGGGAGGGTACGTGCTCTGGTGAGCGCTGTGAATTGTGCAAGACTGATGAATCACAGACCTGTACCCCTGAAACAAATAATACATTATATGTTAATTAATTGAATTTAAATTGTGTTTTTAAAAAGTCTGGGTTTATTGGTTATTTGTTGGGTTTTTTTAGATTCCACATATAAGTGAAATCATAAGGTATTTGTCTTTCTCTGGCTGATTCATTTCACTTAGTATAATTCCTTCTAGGTCCGTCAATTTTTTTTTTTAAAGATTTTATTTATTTATTCATAAGAGATAGAGAGAGGCAGAGGGAGAAGCAGGCTCCCTGCTGAGCAGGGAGCCCGATGCGGGACTCGATCCCAGGATCCTGGGATCATGACCTGAGCCGAAGGCAGAAGCTTAACCATCTGAGCCACCCAGGCACCCTAGGTCCGTCCATGTTGTTACACATGGCAAGATTTCATTATTTTTTATGGCTGAGTAATTCAGTGTGTGTGTATGTGTGTGTAAACGCACACACACGCCACATCTTCTTCATCCATTAACTATCAATGGACACTTGGGTTGCTTGCATATCTTGGCTATTGTAAATAATGCTGCAAGAAATATATGGGTACATATATCTTTTTGAAGTAGCATTTTTGTGTTTTTTGGGTAAGTACCCAATAGTGGAATTGCTGTATCATATGGTATTTCTATTTTTAATTTTTTGGGGAAACTCCATACTGTTTTTCACAGTGACTGCACCAATTCACATTCCTCCAACAGTGCATTAAGGATCCCTTTTCTCCCTATCTTTACCAATACTTGTTATAGCTTGTCTTTTTCATACTAGCCATTTTCACAGCTGTAAGGCAATATCTCATTGTGGTTTTGATTTGAATTTCTCTGATGATTAGTGATGCTGAGCATCTCTTCATGTGTCTGTTGACAATTTGTATGTCTTCCTTGGAAAAATACTTATTCAGGTCCTCTGCCCATTTTTTAAAAATTTTTTTATTGTTATGTTAATCCCCATACAATACATCACATCATTAGTTTTAGATGTAGTGTTCCATGATTCATTGTTTGTGCATAACACCCAGTGCTCCACACAGAACGTGCCCTCTTTAATACCCATCACCAGGCGAACCCATCCCCCCACCCCCCTCCCCTCTAGAACCCTCAGTTTGTTTTTCAGAGTCCATAGTCTCTCATGGTTCGTCTACCCCTCCGATTCCACCCCCCTTCATTCTTCCCCTCCTGCTATCTTCTTTTTTTTTTTTTCTTAACATATATTGCATTATTTGTTTTAGAGGTACAGATCTGAGATTCAACAGTCTTGCACAATTCACAGCGCTTACCAGAGCACATACCCTCCCCAGTGTCTATCACCCAGCCACCCCATCCCTCCCACCTCCCCCACTCCAGCAACCCTCAGTTTGTTTCCTGAGATTAAGAATTCCTCATATCAGTGAGGTCATATGATACATGCCTTTCTCTGTTTGACTTATTTCCCTCTGCCCATTTTTAATCAGATTATTTTTTGTGTGTTTTGAGTTGTATTAATTCTTTATTTTGGATATTAACTCTTTATTAAATATATCATTTGCAAATATCTTCTCCCATTCAGTAGGTTTTCCTTTCATTTTGTTGGCTCAAAAGGTTTTTATATTGGTATGGTCCCAATAGTTGACTTTTGCTTTTGTTTCCCTTGTCTAGGGAGACATATCCTTAAATATGTTGCTAAGGCCAATGTCGCAGAGATTATTGTCTGTGTTACCTTCTAGGAGTTTTATGGTTTCACTTCTCACATTTAGGTCTTTAATCCATTTTGAGTTTATTTTTATTTATGGTGTAAGAAAGTGATCCATTTTTTTCATGTAGCTGTCCTGTTTTCCCCCAGCACCATTTATTGAAGAGACTGTGTATTTGTAGTGTATTTTGAAATCTGGGATTGTGATACCTCAAGCTTTGTTCTTTCTCAAGATTTCTTTGACTATTCAAGGTCTTTTATGCTTCCATATAAATTTTAGGATTATTTGCTTTATTTCTTTAAAAAATGCTATTGGTATTTGGATAAGGATTGCATTGAATCTGTAGATTGCTTTGGGTACCACGGATATTTTTAAAATATTAATTCTTCAAATCTATGAGCATGGTATATCTTTCCATTTATTTGTGTCATCTTCAGTTCCTTTCATCAGTGTCCTAAAGTTTTTAGAGTATAGGTCTTTCACTTCCTTGGTTAAATTTATTTCTAGATATTTTACTCTTTTTGGTGCAATTGTAAATGGGATTGTTTCCTAATTTCTCTTTCTGCTACTTCCTTACTAGTGTGTACAAATGCAACAGATTTCTGTATATTAATTTTGTATCCTGCAACTTTACTGAATTTATTAGTTCTAATCACTTTTTTGGTGGAGTTGAGTTTTTTGTTTTTGTTTTTACCATAGTATCATGTCATCTGCAAAGAGTGACAGTTGTACTTCCTACTTAGCAATTTGGATGCCTTTTCTTTCTTTTTGTTGTCTGATTTCTGCAGTTAGGACTTCTGGTACTGTGTTGAATAAAAGTGGTAAGAGTGGACATCCTTGTTTATTTCCTGATCTTAGAGGAAAAGTTTTCAGGTTTCCACCATTGAGTATGATGTTAGCTGTGGGGTTTTCATATATTACCTTTATTATGTCGAAGTATGGTCCCCCTAAACCCACTTTATTGAGAGTTTTTACCATAAATGGATGTTGTATTTTCTCAAATGCTTTTTTTTGCATCTATTGAGATAATCATATGGTTTTTATCCTTCTTGTTAATATCATGTATCACATTAATTTTTTTTAAGATTTTATTTATTTATTTGACAGAGGGAGACATAGCGAGAGAGGGAACACAAGCAGGGGGAGTGGGAGAGCGAGAAACAGGCTTCCTGCTGAGCAGGGAGCCAGATGCAGGGCTCAATTCCGGGACCCTGGGATAATGACCTGAGCCGAAGGCAGATGCTTAATGACTGAGCCACCCAGGCACCCCAGTGTATCACGTTAATTGATTTGCAAATAGTGAATCATACTTGCAACCCTGTAATACATTCTACTTGATCATGGTGAATAATCTGTTTAATATATTGTTAAATTTGGTTTGCTAACATTGTGTTGAGGAACTTTGCATCTCTCTGCATCAAAGATATTAGCCTATAGTTGTTGTTGTTGTTGTTGTTGTTGTTTGTGGTGTCTTTGTTTAGTTTTGATATAAGAGAACACTGGCCTCATAGGACATATTTAGAGGTTTCCCTCCTCTTCTCTTTTTTTGGAATAGCTTGAGAAGAATAAGTATTAACCTTTCTTTAAATGTTTGGTAGAATTCACCTGCCAAATCATTTGGTCCTGAATCTGCTGTTGGTTTCCTCTAATCTCTATTTCATTTCAATTACTGTATTCTTCAGTTCTGTTTTATTTTGTTTTTAATTTTCTATCTCTTTGTTGAAGTTCATCCACTCTTTTCTCAAGTCCAGTGAATATCTTTATGACCATTACTTTGAACTCTTTATCAGGCATATTGCTTATGTCCACTTCATTTAGCTCTTTTTCTGTGATTTTGTCCTGTTCTTTCATTTGGGACATGTTCCTTTGCTCCTTATTTTGTCTAATTTTCTGTGTTTCTTTCTGTGTATTAGGTATGTCAGCTATATATCCTGGTCTTGAAAGTAGTGGCCTTAATATAGATAATGTCATTTGGTTCCCAGTAGTGCAACCCCACCCTGGTCACCAGAACCAGGTGCTCCAGGGGTGTTCTGCATGTGGACAGCTTGCACCCTCCTTTTGTGGCTGAGCCACATTTGCCTTCAGCCCATCTGGTTGTGGTGACTTGCTTTGCCTGCTGTGAGTGCACTAGGCAAGGTTTGCTCCCTGCACTGTTGAAAAGCCTGGCTATAGCCATCACAAGCTCACTGGTGAATAGGGCCAGCATTCAGCCTAGCTTTCTGCAGTTAGCTATACTCTTTAGTATGGCTGCGGGCACCTCAAAGAGAAGGGCTTGCTCCCTATGCAGCCATCTAAGAGGCCAGGCTACAGGAACTGTATGCATGCTGGTGTATGGGGTTATCTTCTCCCACTCTCCAGGGCAGGAACCACTTTGGACTGGAGCAGGTCAGCTAGGGCTCCCTGTCATGTGTGGCAGGAGCTGCTATAGATGATTCCCTGTTGAGGCAAGTAAGTTGGATGGGCTGGGTCTGTAGGGGACTGCTAGAGAGGGGCACGGCATGCTAGCAGGAAATGAGAAAGCACTGCCTCCCAAGTCCGGCCATCTAGGCTAGGGAAGGGCTAGAAAAATGGTACTTGCCAACACTTTTGTTTCCTGAGAAATCTGAAGATCCCTGCCCCTCCAGCACACATTCTAAGATTAATCAGTAGATCTCCTTCATGTTTACTCCTGGTGCTTTCAAATTGCTGCTTCTGTGCTATGTCTCAGACTGTTATTTAGCTAGCTAGGTTTTTATGGGCAGAGACTTAGTTTCCTCTCACCCTCTGGCAGTCCCAGAAATTAGCCTTGTTGGTTTCCAAAGCCAGACATGGTGCTTTGTCTTCCCAGTGTGGGTTCCCAGGGCTCAGTGCCTGATGTGTTATTGTCTGGTCCCCTTGCTTCTCTGTTTGTGATCTCCCTCTTATTTGTGGTTAGCCGTGTTGAGGGTTTGGTTTCTGACCACATCTCCACCTTTCCTATCCTTTTTGATGTGGCCATCTTTCTATGACTAGCTGTGGAAGATCTGTTCTGCCAGTCTTTGTCATTTCCCGTCAGTTTACAGATGGAGTTGTTGCCTCAGTGTGTCTGAGAAACAAGGTGAGCTCAGGATCTTCCTATTCCTTCATCTTTCCTAACTAATTTCTTTTACTTACTTTTTAATTGTGTTTTATAAAGTATATTAGTTTTCAATTGCTGTGTTATGAATTATCACAAAATTAGCAGTATAAAACACATACATTTATTACCTCATGGTTTCCATGAGTCAAGGATCAAAGTACAATGTAACTAGGACCTCTGCTCAGTGTCTTACAGGGCTGGAGTATGTCAGTTAGGCTGCATTTTTATCTGGAGGCCTGATAAAGGGAGAATATTCTGCTCAACTCATTCAGAATTTGGGCAGAATTCATTTCCTTGTAGCTGAATGCTTTTTCTTTTCTTTCTTTTTTTTTTTTTTTAAAGATTTTATTTATTTATTCATGAGAGACAGAAACAGAGGGAGAAGCAGGCTCCCAAGGAGCGGGAAGCCTGATGCGGGACTCGATCCCAGGACCCTGGGATCATGACTTGAGCCGAAGGCAGACGCTTAACCATCTGAGCCACCCAGGCGCCCAAGCTGAATGCTTTTTCACTGTCTGTCAGCTAAGGCTGCCTTTCCATCCTATAGGCCATCTGATTTCCTTGCCATTTGCTTTCCTTTTCTTTTCTTTTCTTTTTTTGTGGGGGGCATGTAATTTTCTATGACATGGGGCTCCTTATTTCATCCATCATGCAAGGAGAGTCTCTTAATTTAGTGAGACCCTCTTTTCAGGGCTCTCAGCTAAGTAACTCTGGCTCCTCTAGAATAGCCTCTTAGAAGACATTTGCCAAGGTACTAAGACATGATCTATACTGTCATGATTTCTGAAAATTTGTTTCACTATATAAATGTGTGTGTGTGTGTGTGTGTGTGTGTGTGTGTGTGTGTGTGTGAGGGACTGTGTATTAAAAAACAGCAAACATGTGGCATTGACTTCGGGATTGAGTGATAGAAGTTGGAAGAGCCTCAAGGAGATTATTAATAAGGGTTTGAAAATATTAGTGATTGGTGTCCTTATAAGGAGAAGAGACATAAACACACAGACACAAACAGGGAAATGCCATGTTACAATAGAGGCAAAGATTGGAGTGATGTGTCTACAGGTCAAGGAACACCAAGGATTGCTGGCAACACCAGTAGCAAAGAGAAAGGAAAGGAACAGATTATTCCCTAGAATCTTCAGAAAGAGCATGGCCCTACCAACACTTGATTTTGAACTTGTGGCCTCCAGAAATGTGAGAGAATAAATTTCTGTTGTGATAAGTTACCAGTTGGTGGCAATTTGTTATGGCAGTTCTAGGAAACTAATATATTATGAAAAAATACAAAAAGAAAGAGATGAACTAACAATGAGCTGTTTGGTTTTTTATAATTTATAAAATAGTATAAAGGAGCTAGGACTTTCTGGATTTAAAAATAAAATGGTTTCATATTACCAGCCCTTCCCTGAAAAAAAAAATATATATATAAAATAAGTAATGACTTCAGGGCAAAGATCAATCCAGGATGCCCCTGTAGGACTTTCTGTTTCTGTAGTTAGAAGGATCTAATTGAATGTTTCATTTAAGCAAAAACTTTCTAAGGATCTGAACAGGTTGACTTGTAGTTCCTTTCTAAGACTCCTAGGAGCCTCAGGGGCCCTGTCCCACAAAAGTTTCATACTGGGTATAAATACAGAAGGGCCTATCTGACAAGATCTGGGGGAATAACTTGGAGATCATAGAATGAATCCCATAATGATTTGTAAAAAACAATGAGAGAGAGTAGAAAGTGAAAAGAGGCCTTTGGTTCCTAGATCTTCCAAAGGCAGGTAGAAAGCCCAAAAATCTCTTCAGCTGCAAATACACGTTCTTTACCAAAATGGCAGAATGGCTCAGCCAGTAGAACCAGGAGCCTAGATCCAGCCATTTCAAAGAATCATTCCAGGGAATAGGACTACACCCTAATCAGTTAAGACAAGTGCTCAGCAAGATTTCAGAATTGCTATGGAGCAATGGAGTTACTACTATGACTCAGTTTCCCATTCTCACATCCCTTTCAATGGGAATGTCTATTGTGGTTATTGTATCTTGGCTTCACTGTTTTATGTTGGGTCTGTGGACCTCAGATAACTTGGCTGTTTAGTCTATAGGCCGTCATGTTGAAAGCCACCATACTCAGTGAACATCACCCCAGTGGCTTCCCTTGGACCTGGACCTGAATTAGAGGACAGGGTCCTAGAATGATGCTGTAACAATAATGAGACTGGGTTCTTGGGAGGGGGGGAAAAGGCTATAGATTTTGTATATGAGAGGGCTATAAATAATTTGTGGATAGAAGATGGACTCTGTCAGACTAAGAATGGCAAAAACTTTTTCGCTCGTTCCCGTGCAAGGTGGGGTTCATGTACCCTTCCCTTGAATGTGAGCAGGCTGTGTTACTGCTCTGGTCAATAGACTATGGCAGAGGTGGTGCTGTGCTAGTTTCTGGGTCCAAGCATTAAGAGTCTGGAAGAGTCTCCTTCCTATGGACGCCCATTATGCCATACAAAGACCAAACCACAAAGAGAGGAGTTTTTAAACTTGAATTTTATTGTTCAGCTATGGTGAGGCCAATAGATCCTAAAGCAGCTGCCATTGAAAAGGTAGTTTGGGGGCGCCTGGGTGGCTCAGTCGGTTAAGCGACTGCCTTCAGCTCGGGTCATGATCCTGGAGTCCCGGGATCGAGTCCCGCATCGGGCTCCCTGCTCGGCGGGGAGTCTGCTTCTCCCTCTGACCCTCCCCCTCTCATGCTCTCTCTCTCATTCTCTCTCTCAAATAAATAAATCTTTAGGGCACCTGGGTGGCTCAGTTGGTTGAGCGACTGCCTTTGGCTCAGGTCATGATCCTGGAGTCTCGGGATCGAGTCCCGCATCGGGCTCCCTGCTCGGCGGGGGGTCTGCTTCTCCCTCTGACCCTCCCCCCTCTCGTGCTCTCTCTCTCTGTCAAATAATAAATAAAATCTTTATAAAAAAATAATAAATAAAGTTTCATTGGGCGCCTGCATGGCTCAGTCGGTTAAGCGACTGCCTTCGGCTCCGGTCATGATCCTGGGGTCCCGGGATCGAGTCCCGCATCGGGCTCCCTGCTCGGCGGGGGGTCTGTTTCTCCCTCTGACCCTCCCCCCTCTCATGTGCTCTCTCTCATTCTCTCTCTCTCTCAAATAAATAAATAAATAAAATCTTAAAAAAAAAAAAAGAAAAGGTAGTTTGTTGTTCATAATTCTCTAGAGAAGAGGAGACACCACACCATGCAGGGCCACTCAGAGAATCACCCACATTGTTCAGGAAGCAGAAGGGGTGAGGGGAACGTCTGGAGTAGGCGTCTTTATTACCAACGGGTAATAAAACAGAATCTGTGGATCTATATGTATCTACACACACACACACACACACACACACACACACACACACACACACACATACATACACACACATACACACATACACACACATACACACACATACACACACAGGAAGAAGAGAGAAAGACCAAATGGGAAAAAATATTAACAATTGGTCAATGATCTGGGTAAAATATTTATGGCTGTTCTTTGTAAATTTTTTCAATATTTCTGTGAGTTTGAAATCCTTTAAAATTTTGAGGAGAAAGAACACAGAATAGAGAAAAACCATCTTGTGTGCAGTATGGACATGAATTCAATTGTATTATGAAGGCCAGAAGAAAGAACTAAGCCTTTTTATTAGGTTGATGATCATATGAGGAGAAAAGTATCCCCATTGTCAGTCAAGCCTGCATAATGAGAGGCATAACTTATCACTAAACTACAAGAGGAGAGAAAAGAAGCTCTGTAAATAAAAGAAATGTGAAAATACTGCCAGATCCAAAACTACTCTCACATTAGGTTACTTCTAGAGATCTGGAAATTATTTCCTCCCAGCACAACTTTGAGGGGAAAAAAGGAGTGTTTCTACATGCTGGTGATTGCAAAATAAAAATGCTTCTGGCTTGAAAAAAAAAAAGTGTCTTTCTTGGCTCATATAACTGAAAAGTCTAGAGGTAGATGAGGCTTTACAGAAAGCTGAGCATAATTTTTCAAATATATTAACAGGGACTGTTTTTCTACTGTTTCTTCCCTCTGTCTTCCTCAATGCCAGCTTTAGCCTAAACCTGATTCCAGCATGACACCCAGTACATCCGAAGTCTGTCTGCATTATTATTCTCTCAGGAAAGAGCAAGTGTCTTTAAAAATCTGAGATTCACTGAGACCAAAAGCTCACTATGCTCACAATGCCCCAGGCCATTGTTACATCCAGAAGATGGAATGGGATAATCAGCCCTGCCTTGGTAATGTGTTTTGCTCCAAAAGATAGGAGTGATATGAGCATATCTGAACCTACCTAGAGGGAACACAGATGTGCTGAGAACTTAAAAAGTAAAAATCGATGCTCCATTGGCAATGAACCAGTAACCACTGCAGTATATATTTTCTCTCCAGGTCTCAGAAATTTCTCTTTGTACATTGCTTCATTTTTTTCTTACATTGCAAAGTGACCATTCACTACCATTTCTGAGGCTAGAATACCTCCTTTTAAGAGGATAGCCAGGCTTATATTGGAAGCTTCCTGTCCCCAGGAAAAGGATACTGCCTGCCTTGATCTGAGTCATATGACCAAATAAATGTGGCCACGGCCTTGAGTCAGTTCCAATAAGCAGGAAATATCTGGTGCACGATTGGGCTTGTGGTTTGTGAATGTCACTAACAAAGGAGGTTTGTGGGAGGGCCGTGTAGTCAACCCCAAGTTGTCCACTCCAAGTTCCACCATAAAGGAACTATTGGCTTAAGATAGTGTGACAGGCTCCAAGATGGTTTCCGGTGATCCCTCATCCTTGGTGTTGACACCCTTGTCTGCTCCATGTGAGTACTTTGGAGGTGATGGAAGACATCTAAAGCTATGTGATAAAAGACACAGGAGCTTCAGCCCTGCTGTCTTGGATTGCTCGCTGTAGGGTAGCCCAGGTACCATGTCATGAGGACACTCAAGTAGCCTGAAAAACAGGCTCATGTGGAGAAAAACTGAGTCCTTTCTCCAACGTCCAGCCTCATCTTGTTAGCCATGAGGTCTAGCAACATTGGAAACAAAACTTTCCACCCTATATAAGCCTGCAGATAACTGCACCTTCAAACAATATCTTTTTTTTTTTTTTTAAGATTTTTTATTTATTTGACAGAGAGAGACACAACGAGAGAGGGAACACAAGCAGGGGGAGTGGGAGAGGGAGAAGCAGGCTTCCCGCTGAGCAGGGAGCCCGATGCTGGGCCTGATCCCAGGACCCCGACACGGGGCCCAATCCCAGGATGCTGGGATCATGACCTGAGCCAAAGGCAGACGCTTAACGACTGAGCCACCCAGGCGCCCCCCTTCAACCAATATCTTGACCAATATCATGAGAGACTCTGAGACAGAACTGCCTAGGCTTTTCCGAATTCCTGATTCGTAGAAACTGAAAGAGGGATAAGCTGATGGTTGCCATGAGCCACTAAATTTTGAGGTAATGTGTTATGCAGCAATAAAGAGCTAATACAGTCTCTGTTTTGTTAAAATAGCTGTATTGCCTGATGTGTGCGTGTGTGTGTGTGTATTTTGAATTAGGTATCTTAGGTATTATTAAGTGTTCTTTTAGATTCAAAGGGAACTACTCATTTTTTGTTAGAGAAATACTGATGTATCTTCTACTTTTAATAATTAGCTTATGTGTATTTATAACATATACATACACTATCTGTATGAAGTAGATTATAAGGAAAAAACTGAGGCTTCAGGAGGTTAGGTAACCTCTCCAGGTTCACCCAGCTAGTCAGTGGCAGCCCAAGGACTGAAGGTCACATTATTTTACCTCAGTGCCCATGCATTTAATCATTACATTTAATATAGACCTTCTACTCCTACTCTTAACCCTAACTGCTCATGATTTACTATGGAATTTAGAATGGTTGTATTTTATTTAGGATTTTGTATTACATTCACAGAAATGATTGCGCTCGGTCTCATATATACTATATTTTGGCATTTGGGTGTCAGAATGATGATAGCTTCATAAACCAATTTGAAATGTTATTCCTCTCGGTCTAGATTCTGCATTAGTTAATAGTGTGAAGATCATATATTCCCATAAAATAAGAAATAATATATTTTGAAAGTGTGGAATCAAATTACCTGGTTTCAGAATAACTTTGAGAATATTTTTGAGTCCATATATTGTTTTGTTTTGGTTTTAGTTTTTGTTTTGGGATAATCACAAATTTACAGAACAGTAAGATTTTTTTAATGAATTATTTGAAACTTAATTTCCCAAACTGATAGCATATCACTCTCAAATAACTTATCGTGCAATTCCTATAAACAGGGACTTTCCCTCTAGGTAAGAAAATATGATTATCAAAATCAGGAAATTAGCACTGATACACTTTTCCATTTAATTCTCAGAACCCATTCAGATTTTACTACTTGTTCAAAAAAATGTCTTTTCTGCAAAATCATACAGTTGATAATTACTGGCTGTGCTTAGCTCTCATATCTGTTTGGTCTCTCAGTCTGGAAGAGTTCCTCCATACTTGATTCTCTTGACCTTGGCATTGCTATTGTTTATAATTATTTTGTCGAATGCTTCTCCATTTGGATTTTTCAGTTGTTTCTTCATGATTAGATTCAGATTGTGTTTTTGGCAGGAATGCGACAGCAATGGCTGCATCCTCCTCTTTGCATCCTTTCGGGTTACACGTGATTTCAACTTTTCCCAGCGCTCTTGGTGGTTCACACTGAGCCCTTGATTAAGATGGTATCTCCTGGGATTGTCCACTGTAAGGTCATTATTTTCCTTTTGAAATTAGTATCTACTTTGTGTGGAGACAGTTTGAGGCTAGTTAAGTATATTCTTCCTCATCATATTTTCAGTTCATTGTATATATTTATTTTGGTATGGATTCATGGTTTCTCATTATATTCAGTGGGTTATAATCCATCACTACCATTATTGGGTGGCTTATGTTGTTTCTGATGTGACCAATGGGAGCCCTTTCAAGGTGGCTCTTTTTATCTGTCCCATCATTCTTTGAGCATTGCCTTTTCCCTCGTACAAGATATTCCAGTTTCATCTTGTAATTTCCTTGCTGCGAGCGTGATGTTACCATTTCTTCCAAGTGCCCTGGTTACATTTAGTAGAAATGCTTTTGAGAAGCCAAGATCTGAGCTCTAGGTTGGCTTAGGCGATTGAGGTGTCACTGACTGCAGATAGTAAACAGAACTAGAGAGTGTATGTGGATAGCCACGCACATGTGCACACACACATACACACACTGTACTCTGTATTTACTGCTTTATGTATCCATATGTCGGAAACTCTGAGTTCACACTGATACATCCTGTTCCATTTCAACACCACAGAGTTCATTTTAGCTTTCTCCCTTTCCATATTTCCAGTTCCCTTCTATGATACTGAGGAAGCTGGTTCCCACAGTGCTTAACTTATTTACTTATTTGATCAACACTCTGTTTGGAGGATAGATCTTAGATCAGCCATACATGGTGCCTGCCATAAGTATCATCTTATAATACTTAGTCTTTTTGGATATGTTACAAAGCTTATTTCTCATTTTGTGAATTTGTTTCCCCTGATTTTGTCTTGACTAGAACTGCTAAGTATCTGTCTGTTTTTATTATTTTTAGCTTGTGTTTGAAGAAAACAGCGTGGGGGCTTCTGCTTCTAACTGTGATCAAGAAACAGGAATTGGATTTATCCTCTCACCTGAAACAATTAAAAATCAATGCAAAATATATATATAACTTTCAGACTTTTGACATCAGGCAGCCCCAGAAGGTGATGCCTGAAAGAGGAGATGTCGTGTAGTCAGGTAGTTGCTAAGCAGCAGGATGGTGGCAGTGGCTGGGCTGATTTGCCACAGTTCCATAGCCTGGGCCATCAAGGGGCTGCCTGCCTGGATTTGGACAGTTGAGTACTTGTAGCAATTAGTAACAGCTTGGAGTAGATTTTCTCCAACCTCAATTCCCATTATGAGGACCAAGTGTTACCTGTACATGCTGGGGATACATTACAGGGGAAGTACCCTGAACTAGAAGACCCCTCAATCTTTTTTTAAGATTTATTCATTTTTGGGGGACGCCTGAGTGGCTCAGTTGGTTAAGCGACTGCCTTCGGCTCAGGTCATGATCCTGGAGTCCCTGGATTGAGTCCCGCATCGGGCTCCCTGCTGAGTCTGGAGCCTGATGCGGGGCTCAATCTCATGACCCCAAGATCATGAGCTGAGCCAACATCGAGAGTCAGATGCTCAACTGACTGAGCCACCCAGGAGTCCCAAGACCCCTCAGTCTTATTAGGGGACTACTAGCAAGCCTGGCCAAACTTTGCCCTGGAGGAAGACATTATATTTATTATCCTGGCAGAAATCTCTCCTCTGCTCTAGAGGGAGAACTGTCTGTGTTTTCTAAGGCTGTTTGCTGTACAAACATCTTTGAAAAACTATTCCAGGACAAAAACTGTCACAAAACTTGTAGAAATGCCATGAAAATTGCCTCTCAAGATGGAAGACAAAGTAAACCCTACAATTGCCCCAGCTTACCGTCTGAAGGGAGTGGCCAGGGTGCAATGCAGGGAAGGGGGACTGAGACAAAGTTTAGTTATCTCCCTGTCTTGAGGGACATTCTATCTAATGTTGGTTAGAAGTGGTAAGTGCACACATCTGCCTTGTTCCTGATCATAGCGATTTTGTTTGTAGTAGCTCAGAATTGGAAACAACCCAAATGTTTATCCACAGATAAATAGATGAGCAAATTATAATATATACATAAAATAGATAGCACCCAACAATAAAAAGGAACAGATCAATAGACACAAGAAAAAATTGAAATAATTATGCTTAGTGAAAGAAGTCAGACATAAAAAAAGCTCATGCTGTATAACATTCTAAAAATTGCAAATCTACAGCAGCGGAAGACAGATATGTAGTTTTTTGGGTTGAGGATCAGAGATTTATTATGAAATAACAGGAAGAGAACTTTGGGATGGCAAATGTTTATTATCTAGATTATGGCAATGGTTTCATGAGTGTACACATATGTTGAAACATCAATTTGTACATTTAAATATGTACAATTTATTGTATGTAAATTATACCTTAATAAACCTGTTAAAGTGGAAGAAAACATGCTGGAGATAGTGGATTTATTTATAAAATTCTGTATTCTAACTGATTTTATCTTTTTCCTTGGTTTTGTCCTTATTTCAAACTTCTTGAGTTGAATGCTTTATAAACCTCTTATTCTCACTTAATTAGTAATGATAACACTTCATAAAATGAATTTGCTTGTAAGTATAGCTGTGATCACTTCATCTATAATCTTAGTTTTGAATTTTGCCTTGACCTTATAGCTATTTAGAAAGTTATTTTGTAATTTAGAGGGTGAAACTTTTAGTAGTGATGATTATATGGCTTTTGGGGTAGATAATCTTAACCTACAATCTCGTATGTTGTTTGTTAATTTGTTCAGAATGTATTTGTTCCCCCTTGATCTGCATCCGTATCACCTCCACCGGGCCAGTGGGCCCATGTCCTAACTGCTGTGATTTTTGGCAATTAAGAGCTCACATGGGGCACCTGGGTGGCTCAGTTCTTAAGTGCCTGCCTTCGGCTCAGGTCATGATCCCAGGGTCCTGGGATCAAGCCCCACGTCAGGCTCCCTGCTTGGTGGGAAGCCTGCTTCTCCCTCTCCCACTCCCCCTGCTTGTGTTCCCTCTCTTGCTGTGTCTCTCTCTGTCAAATAAATAAATAAAATCTTTAAAGAAAAAAAAATGAGCTCACAGTTGTCCTTTTCTTAAAAGAATTGCCCTTCGTCCACAGAGGCCACCTCACCCAAGAGTGAGGTCTCTCCCCTCCAGGACAGCCCATAATCGCTCAGTGATTGATAGAGAGGTACAGAAGTCCAGCCGCCTTATCTTAGAGTGAAAGGAATTACAGATGCAGTTAGCTCCAGAGGTCCCTTCCTTCATCATGCTAAAGGCTAGAATTTACTGAGACCACTTTCTTGCTCAGCAACTTCCCCATTCCTATCCTACTCCTCATCTCTCATTCCCTTCCTTGGTCAGGGTTTTTGTTTTGTTTTGTTTTGTTTTAAAAGATTTTATTTATTTATTCGACAGACAGAGAGCACAAGTAGGCAAAGTGGCAGGCAGAGGTAGAGAGAGAAGCAGGCTCTCCACTGAGCAGGGAGCCGGACTCGGGGCTCGATCCCAGGACTCCAGGATCATGACCCAAGCCGAAGGCAGCCACTCAACCGACTGAGCCACCCAGGCACCCAGTCAGGGTTTCGTCGCCCCTGAAAAGCACTCCCTCATAAGTTACAGGCATTCACATTTCTGTGTCATGCTCTAGGATACCATTTTATGATGAGTTTTTAAAAGTGCCTCTCAGATGCTTTAACAAGAATGTGCATGTAAGATCTATGTTTATGCACACATACTTATCTATTTATACATACATATTATAGTGATCTCCCATGGAAGTAGCAGCAGAGGTTACTTTGCCCAAAGTATGTTTCTTTCCATTTCTTCCCTCAATACGGAAGCAGCAACAGGTTTCTATGTGCATTGCCATAGGGGAAAAAGATGGACACAGCTTAAACTTAAGAATCAAAATCATTTTTATGCTTTTCCAAATAGCCCTTAGTAGAGGAAATCATTTTGACAGCAAAGGTGTTCACTTGCAGTAACCACACCTCATTCTTCCTTGTCTCAGTAAATTCTAATACCATTTACTAAATTTTTTATTTTTTATTAATTTAATTTTTTATTTATGTTTCTTTTAAGATTTTATTTTAGAGAGAGAGCACATGTGCATGTGCGTGAATGGGGGGGAAGGGGCAGAGGGAGAATCTCAAGCAGACCCTGCGCTGAGCATGGAGCTCATCGTGGGGTTCGACCTCATGACCCCAAGACCATGACCTGAGCTGAAACCAAGAGTCTGACATCTAACCAACTGAGCCACCCAGGTGCCCCTATGTTTATTTATTCTTAAGTAATCTCTACACCCAGTGTGGGGCTTGAACTCACCTTGAGATCAAGAGTCGCTCCTTCCTCTGACCAAGACAGCCAGGTGCCCCATCCCATTTACTAAATTTTTTAAATGAAAATCTTAGAGCTATACTTGACCCTGCTTTTCCTTTCCCTTTGAACAGCCAATCTTCAAGCAAATCCCATGAGCTTACCTTCAGAATATAACCCCAAACCAGTGTTTTCTCAATACCACCACTACCGTACCTGTCTCTCCCCTGGATTACTGCCCTCACCTCCTAAATTATCTCTGTTTTCACTCTTTACTCTCCCATAACAACTAGACCAATCCTTTTATTTTTTTTTCATTTTTATTTTTAAAGATTTTATTTATTTATTTGACAGAGAGAGACACAGCGAGAGAGGGAACACAAGCAGGGGGAGTGGGAGAGGGAGAAGCAGGCCTCCCATGGAGCAGGGAGCCTGATGTGGGACTCGATCCCAGGACCCTGGGATCATGACCTGAGCCAAAGGCAGACGCTTAATGACTGAGCCACCCAGGTGCCCCTAGACCAATCCTTTTAAAATGTAAATAAGATCCCCGGTCTGGAACTCTCCATGAACTTCTCATCCCACTTAAAAGAGATATAAACGCTTTACATGATCTGGCACCCAAATTTTTCTAAAAAACCTTTTGTCTTTTCCCCCTTCCTCTTACTCACTGGACTTGAGCCACACTTGTGTCCTTGATACTAATGCATGGTCCTGCATCAGGACCTTTGTGCTTTCTGGAACAACTTTTTCCCTATAGATTCTAGGTGACTCTCTCCTTGCTTAACTCCTGTATCTGCTTAAATGTCTCCTCCTCAAGAAAACCTTTCTTGACCACCATTTTTAAAAGTATATTCGTTACTCTCTGTTCTCTGACTTTGCTTTAGTTTTCTGCAAGGTAACTTTAACTAAATTATATTATCTCTTAATTGTTATCTGATCCTCCACTTAATGAAGGCTTAGAAAAGATATATCTGTTTTGTTCACTGTGTTTCCACGTATCTAACAGTGCCTGGTACATAACAGCTCATTGTTAAATAAAATGAATGAGTAAAAGAATGGATAAATGAATGACTCAAACTAATGCCACATTCTGGTTAGTTTTATATTTGGATCATGAATATTTTGAGCAGTTTTATTAATTTTTTTTTCTTGGATTTTCTAGCTTTTATTTATTTATTTATTTTTGAAAAGTGACATTTGCTTTTTTGGAGGCTACAGATTTTTGGCTCTAATTTGGATTTATGTCTCTGTATTTAGACCACACATTCTTGTACAGATATTTAAATGGCCCTTAAGTTTTGAAGGACCAGTTTTATTCCCTTGGGCTGTTAAAATGAGAATTCTGGGCATGGACTTGACCCTGCTCATTCTTTCTCATTGAACGTGCAATCTTCTGTCAAATACTATCAGTCCTACCTTCAGAATAAAACCAAATGCAGTGTTTTCTCAGCTCTTCCGCTATCATGCTTATTTCTCACCTAGATTGCTGCTATTACTTTTTTATACCCTTAATTTATTCTAAATTTGCAGGTATATTTTCTTTGTTGAACTTCCCCCCACCCCCAAAGGTCACCTCCAAGAGCCATCCTTCTCCACCTGGGATAGATTGCTGTCTGGCTGTCACCATAGGATGTGCTTTTATTTCTGTTGTCGGTGAAGTTCACTTTTTCTGGATTCAGTATAATAATCATTCTTAGTCCATTATTTTGCCAAAATATGTCCTCAAGTCTCTCTCACTTTTGCTCTCAGTTTCCAATATCTTATCTTTATCCTTAGGCCTTTGTTGATTCCTCTGCATTAGCCCCCCATGGGGGCAATCGGAACATGTGTCTGTCCCTCTTATGTTTTTATTTCTTTGATATTTCCTCCTACTTGCACTCCTATTTTCTCTAGTCTCTATCTGAACTCCAGTTAGTCAGATATTGGGATCTTTAGATGAGTCATTTCTCTTTTAGATTTTTCTTCTACATTTTCTTGCTCTACGTTCTTTTAGTCTACATTCTGAGAGATTTTATTGACTCTATTTTTTTATCATACATCATTAGTTTTTGATGTAGTGTTCCATGATTCATTATTTGCATATAACACCCAGTGCTCCATGCAGAACATGCCCTCTTTAATACCCATCACCAGGCTAACCCATCCCCCCACCCCCTCCCTCTAGAACCCTCAGTTTGTTTCTCAGAGTCCATAGTCTCTCATGGTTCATCTCCCCATCCAATTTCCCCCCTTCATTTTTCCCTTCCTGCTAACTTCTTCTTTTTTTTTTTTTAACATATAATGTATTATTTGTTTCAGAGGTACAGGTCTGTGATTCACCAGTCTTACACAATTCACAGCGCTCACCATAGCACATACCCTCAATGGGGAGGATATTGACTCTATTTTTAAAGTCAACGTGGATCTATGTTTGTCAGCTGTGCAATTTCTTTCCAGTAGGTTTTTCTTTTTTTCTTTGCTACTTTTGCTCAACCTGTAACTGCTTTCCATGGATATAGTATGTTAGTGAATGTGTTCAATGACAGCAACAAACTATTTTATCTTCTGTTCTTCAAATTACCTTTGTTTCCTCTTAAAAGTTTCTTTATTTTTTATTTTGGTCTTTTACTTTCAAATATCTTGATTATCAGCTCATAATAATAATATGAATAACATCTTGATTATTGATTCATAAATAATAAGAAAGAGGGCTATTTATCTTATGCATAGAGGATGTTTACCAACTCTCTTAAAGGTGAGTCAAGGACCTGACTTTTATGCTGAGTTTGCCTTAAATTCCAAAATTTATGCTAGGATGCCAACACCAATTCTCGCTCTTTTCCTTCTCACCTGAATTCCACTGAGTTATTTAGGGAACTACACTCTGTTGGAGGTTTAACTAAGAACATGCTAGCAGCAGGCTGTTCTTTATGTGAAGGCTTGGGGATAGGGTGTCAAGTACCTAGTGCTCAGTACTACATAATATTTCCATGTTCAAATCCGGTCTTTCTCCTCTTCATTTCCTCTGTCAGAATTGTGTAATGGATTCCCACAGCCTGTTCTATCTACTGGCATTGTTCATTCCACTTAGTGTTTTCCAGATATTTGATAAAACCTCTTTTCTGCTGATGCCCTGCCTTCCTGTCCTCTCTGTTGGTGTAGTAGGGTACAATTTAAAAATCTTCATCATTGGGGCACCTGGGTGGCTCAGTTGGTTAAGCAACTGCCTTCGGCTCAGGTCATGATCCTGGAGTCCCAGGATCGAGTCCCATATCGGGCTCCTTGCTCGGCAGGGAGTCTGCTTCTCCCTCTGACCCTCCCCCCTCTCATGTGCTCGCTCTCTCTCTCATTCTCTCTCTCAAATAAATAAATAAAATCTGAAAAAAAAAATCTTCATCATTATCACTGTATTGTGATTTGGGGAACGGAAGAACATAATAAGCTTAAGTTTCTAATCTACCCTTTTGACCCAGAATCATTAATGTATTGTTGCTGCCTTTTTTTTTTTTTTGATTTAGCAAAATACTTCTTTCAAACTTCATTCAAATGTTCTTCCCCTTCTAAGGAACAGTAAAAGCCCATCAGAAGATGTTAGGCCTAGTGTCATTCCTGACCCTCGTAGGAGACCTTGGCCAGTGAACTGTGGACCTCAAGCCCACGCCTATAAAATTGATCAGCTCAGATGGAAAGATTGCTGTACTTATTTCACTTCTAACATTACGATTCTAAGTCTGTTGTAAAAATGTTTATTAATAAGTTTAAAAATACTCTTCTATTATCAGAGAATACTTTCTGACTGTATATTTTGGAAAGTCAAAACAAGCACTAGAAGACATAGTGTTATTAAAGAGGGTAAAAAAGAATCTCATTCTTCAAAAAAAAAAAAAATCCTCTTTTTATCATAAGTTCTGATGTGGGGCAACCAGCTGGCATTAAAACAGTAAGTTTTTATTTATGGGGGAAAAGAATGACAGCTCAGTTTACTTTAAAGAGAAGTCATACCAAAAGCTCATAAGAAAAGATTCTGTGTCTTGCAAATGTTCATATTGTTTTCTGAATCTTTTTTCTAATTGTGACAACCATTAGAGATATACTTGCTTTCTTTTTTTTTTTTTAAAGATTTTATTTATTTATTTGAAAGAGAGAGAATGACAGAGAGCACATGAGAGTGGGGAGGGTCAGAGGGAGAAGCAGACTCCCCGCTGAGCAGGGAGCCCGATGCGGGACTCGATCCCGGGACTCCAGGATCATGACCTGAGCCGAAGGCAGTCGCTTAACCAACTGAGCCACCCAGGCACCCAGATATACTTGCTTTCTTCACAGCATGTACACAACAATGTTAGGGATTGGGGGTCAATAGGCTGCAGATGAGATCTTAGATTCTTATTCTTTTTATTTTTTTTAAGATTTTATTTATTTATTAGAGCACAAGCAGGTGGAGGGGCAGAGGAAGAGGGAGAAGCAGGCTCCCCGCTGAGCAGGGAGCCCGATGCGGGGCTCGATCCCAGGACCCTGGGATCATGACCTGAGCCGAAGGCAGACGCTTAACTGACTGAGCCACCCAGGCACCCCCTTAGGTTCCTATTCTTAAAAGATTTCTTTTTAGTAGTAGGGAGAACAAGGGATGCAGAAAAGTAGTTGTCATATTTTTTAAGAACAAAATCATACCATCAGCTGAAACTGTGTGTCTTCGTTGGTTCTTACTTTGAAGACCCTGGCTCAATCTAAGCTAGGAGCCTGCTCTGAAACATGTCTGTATATTTGACATCATTTGGAGAGCTCATAAGGCATGCATTAGTTCCTGTCTCCCCTTTGGAGAGAAAGTGCTGTTGATGAATGAAGCAATGTTTGGAATATGCATTAGCAAATTCCAGCACATACAAGTGGAAAGTTTTACTCCATGGGCATACAGGAGAATTGTAAATGCATCACAAAACCTATTTGGCTGTGTTACACTTGGACCCTGGAGAAAAAGTGTCCTTCTTCAGCTCAAGGATTTTCTCCTGGGAACAGGAAAACCATAGCTCCTTTCTTACCAGTTTCATTCCTGTGTATCTTGAGCATCAGTTTAAAGTCTAGAGTTTGATAGTACTAAAATATTTATTAGGGAAAAAAGTGAACTTTATGGAAGTAGTACCTTCATAAGTCTGATCCTACATCATGAAGTTGTGTATTTTGTGGCAAACTTTATGTTCATTGTATTGAGCATTTCAGCCTATGTTTCTATTATGTATATTTTAAAGACAGTTTTAAGCCAATCGCAAGAGAAATTGATTTCCAATTATAAAACATTAATCTGAGATTATTTATAGAACTGGACAAGTTAAACTGGAATCACAGGATTGAAGACATCTCCATTTTTCATGAAGGATTTGGTGCTGTCTTTGGGTGAGAGAATGTTTCTAGTTTTATTACTAAAGTGAGATGTTGAGAAAATTGTTTTAAATATTCTCTTATTCATTTTGGATATAATAAACAAGGCTGTGTTGTAGTTTTGTTCTGAATAATCTTTGCTGACAAATTTAGCCTCTTTTGAATTGCTCTTTCTTCTCAATTCTCCCAATCACCTTCTTTGTCAGCCGAGTTACATTTGTCTGCTTATCTGTTTTGTGCATGTGGTATTTTTCTCACTCTTGTAAGATTCCATAACAGAGATCATATTTTATCAGGTTTTTTTTGTTGTCCCAACACTTAGGTTGGTACTTGCTAAGGGCTAGATTGTTGCTGAATTTACTATTGAGTTATCTAGATTTTTTATTAATAAATTGGCTTTCTTTCATCCTTCTCTCTTTCCTTTAAATTCATAGAAGAGTCTAAAAATAAAAAGCTAATATTGCTCTTCGACCAAGCTGCTGAAAAGTAAGAAACAAAATGAAATAATGAGTAAGTTGTTACAAATAAGTCAAGTCAAACTAGATTTTGACACCTCTGAGCGATAATTAAGACTTTTAATATCTATAAAAGGAAATTTTATTCTTTAGAAGACTTATAAACAATAAATTATCCTTGCAAAGCACTTTAAACACAAAATGGCTAAATATTCTAGGTAAATGTAGTTATGTTTGCAAATTAGATTATTAAGGTTTTCAGTCATCTTAAAATGTCTGAAGTCAGAAGACCACACCATGTCCTCATGAACACATTCAATATTTTCTTAATCAGTTCTCTTATTTTCATTACTCATATTTTTATTCTCATTTTCTTGAGGCCACTTCCATAAGGAAGGCAATTTCTGAGACATAGCCATTTGAAACTAATAATTATCAGATCATGACTACAGAAAATAATTCTTTAACCAATTTCTTATTTTAAAACCAGCTGAACATCGGTTGGCTCACACTTCCTCCTACCTTCCTCCACCTTCCTCTCTGTGTCCATAATCTTTGGTTTCTGTTAAGGAGCCTATTCTTACACTGTTTGAACCTTGTCTTTCACCCACATACATCCTGCTACTTTGCAGGTAACCATGACAATGCTTCGCAGAACTGAGGTTATGTGCCATATAAAATGTAGCTATGCTGTCTTAAATTTATTAGCAAACACACCTTTCTCAAAAATACACACATGCACACAAAGATCATATTAAAACTGCATGACACTTAGGAAGTCTTAAAAGACCAAGTGTACAATCAAATGATTTAATATGTAGGAAGAAATCAGGATTCTTTTGTAAGGAACAAATAAAAGCATATGAATCCTTGTTAATACAGAAATAACATCTTAATGTTTTCTAAATCATTATTCCAGATATTTTCAATCCTTCAGAGTCTGCCTCAAGATTTACATTTGGTACTTAATAATCACAGCAAGGTTGGAGGTAGATCTATTTTCTAGTAAATGATTATTAATAATCCTTAGTTTAGGGGTGCCTGGGTGGCTCAGTCGTTAAGCATCTGCCTTCAGCTCAGGTCATGATCCCAGGGCCCTGGGATCGGGATCGAGTCCCACATGGGGATCCCTGCTCAGCACGGAGTTCTCTCTCCCTCTCTGTCTGCCCCTCTGCCTGCTTGTACTCTCTCTCACTCTCTCTCAAACAAATAGATAAAATATTTAAGCAACAATAATAATGAGTTTCATATTTCTAAAGGCAGTGATGAAGGAACGAGAAGATGGAGGTTCAGCTTCTGGGAAACTGTGGAAATCACCAGACCAACCATTCACAGCTTCTCACTGTACAGAGTATAGCCTAAGAGTTAGTTGACCCACTTGTGAGGATTCAGTCATCACCTTTTTAAGGTATTCAGACATCTCCCACTCTGGCTTCTCCAAAGAGCTCCAGTTCATCACCGAGTTGGAATAATATTGTAAAATACTCCAAAAAGAAATATTTTTTGATTATAAGTGGAAACACCTAAATACTGAGAATAAAAGAAGTATGTTAGATGTTAACCTAGCACTTCAAGGACTTAACAATTTTTTTAAAGATTTTATTTATTTATTTGACAGAGAGAGAGCACAAGCAGGGGGAGCAGCAGAGGGGGAGGGAGAAGCAGACTCCCCACTTAGCAGAGAGCCCGACATGGGGCTCGATCCCGGGACCCTGGGATCATGACCTGAGCCGAAGGCAGACGCTTAACTGACTGAGCCACCCAGGTGTCCCAAGGACTTACAATTAGCCATGTCTTAGTCTTTTTAATAAATGGCTTCTTCCCTTAATAAACTAGTGTGTATTCAGTGACCAGAACTGAGACACACTCTCTTACATGTGCCCAAGAAAAGTAGACACAATGCCAGCCCTCGGGAAACTCCTAGCCTACCCATTCTTTCTCCTTCCCTGTACTTCCTTAGTTCATGCTCTTATCTCAGTAGGAGTTAGGATCCTTTTCCTGAACTTTTCCTGCTGTCAATTAATTATATGCCAGATTAAACTCTTGAAAACAGTTTCCAACATATCATCAACTGTAAAAGTTTCCAGCAGAATGAAGTTTGTCATTGAAAGGCCTCCAAACCCTCATACTCAGTCAATCTTGTGTTACTCCATTCTTATATTTTTGCCAACATTTTGCCTTCTATCTGGCACTTCCCCTTGTTTACTGCTTATCAATATTTCAAGACCAATCCATGCTACAACTGGTCTTTGAAGCCCTCTCAGACATTCAGAATGATATCATTAATAATAAATAATAACAGATCGTACCAGCAGGAATAATGTTATTTAGTACTGGGAGATTAGGTCTGTGTTCCAGCTGTGTACCTGGATCAGTGCCTTACACATATCATCTCAATGAATTCCGTATTAGCTTCTTATTCTTACTGTAATAAATGACCACAAATTTGCCAGCTTAAAATAGCACAAATTTCTTATCGATAGTTCTGTAGGTTAGAAGTCTAATGGGTATCAGTGTCTAAAATCAGGGTGTGGGCAGGGCTGTGTTCCTGTTTCATAAGCTCTCGAGGGAATCTCTTTTCTTGTCTTTTCCAGCACACAGACAAGCCATTGTATCACCCCCCTCTGGCTTAGGGTATATGGGATGGAAGAGAGCAGTGGTTAAACACAGGAGTGCTGATTCAGAAAGCCTGAATTTGAATCCTAATATCTCTATTAACTCTGACCTTGAGAAGTTGCCTTTAATAATTCTGTGCCTTAGATTCCATTTCTTTGAAACTGGGATCATAATGGTCCGTAACTCATGAGGCATTTAGAAGGGTGAACTGAATTAATCCATGTAAGGACTTGCAACAGCTATTGGAAAGTAGAAATACTCAAGAAATGACAGCATTTGTTATTCCTTTTATGATCATAAGACAAGCCTGTAGAGACACTGAGGCTGTCGCTTCCAAAGGGAGAGGGTGCAGTATGACCTTGGAGTGAGTTAAAATGCAATTTAATAAGAATAATAATTCCAATAAGAAAAAGCACAAGACGGGGTGCCTGGGTGGCTCACTCAGTTAAGCTTCTGACTCTTGATTTCAGCTCAGGTCTTGACTTCAAGGGTCGTGAGATCGAGTCCCACGTTGGGCTCTGAGCTGGGCATGGAGCCTGCTTAGGATTCCTTCTCTCCCTCTCCCTCTGCCCCTCCCCTTTCTCTCACCACCCCCCATCTGTCTAAAATAAATATTTTTTTAAAAGAAAAAGACATTTTTAGTAACATGCAAGACTATGGTTAGTTGAAGAGTAGAAATAATGTCCGTTAAATATTTCTTAGGATGTTTCTAGGTGCTTAATGGCCTAAAACACTGGAGCCTGGAAAAGAAAATTCATCAATGATATTCACTTGTCCTCAAGGCTACTGAGAGTTGTTTTTATATCTCCTTTTGTCTTAAGTTGGGTTCCCTGGAAGTTGAACCTGAGATTAGGATTTTTGTTTGAGTGATTTCTTAGGAAAAGGGAAGTGATGGGAGCAGGATGAAGCAGAAATATGGTTTCAGTGATAGACTAGTTTCAGTCTGAGACCCCGAGTAGACTCTGAGCAAAGCTTAGACCGACAAGTTCTTTCCACGTTGAGCAAGGGAGCAGCCATTGTATGTTCCCATGTCCATGTGCCCAGGTCTGGGTGAGGGACGCCCTTCGAGGTGAGATAACTATAGTTCAACAATTCTTCCATGCAGGGGGCAGCTGTGAGTTGCTATCAGCTAACCCACGCGGCAGCTGGTGACTGGGGGGCACTGGCCAGTACAGGTGATCTGAGAAAGATACCAATGCCATCCACTACATACTGGACGACTTCTTTGTGTGTTAGGATCTTCTCATTCATATTGCCCTCTATTCCTCTAGACCAGTCATGAGCCAAAAAAAGAAAAAGACTTCTGAGGTATTTGGCTTACACATACACACATATCCATTGATATATGTATGAATGTGGTAGGCTAACATTATTGAGTTCTTATTAAGCATAAGACACTTATTATCACCTTACATGGATCATTTCATTTATTCCTCAGAACCCAGTAAGGTGATCAATTTCATTACATCATTATCTAGCTGAGGAAATGAAAAAATCAAAAAGAGAATTGGTTAAGATCAAAAAGCTAGAAAGTATAAAAGCTGAGATCAAATTTAAGGACTGTCTCAGAAACCATGTTCTAAATGGAACTAAAATAAATATACTATCTCTTGTCTTTTCTTTCCTAGCCCTTTCCTTCTTTGGGCTCATGTATAAATTTTAGAGAGTAGAGGGCAATTTACAGGGAGTAATTCTACTCACAACATGCCAGTCCAAAACATTGTCTTTGGACCAGTTCTCTCATGGTTCAAAGTCAGTTTCATTCCAATTTAGGGTTTCATCTAAGTTTTAAAGTTGACTCTGATTCTTAGATGATTTAAGTGTCTTAAACCCGCAAGCCTGCAGTTAGCCTCAAGGAATCAGAAGCCCTCCTACAAGTAGATCTTTCTGTGGCTACCTTACCAGTTCTTCAAACTTAACGCCTCCCAACTTACTTGTTTTCTGTATCTCTACTGTATCTACTGTATCTCATAATCATTTTTTTACATGGAATATTGTCTCAGTCGTTATTTCAAAGATGTGCTTTAAGGGTCTGCCTATACAAAAGTGATCCAATAAGTCACCATGGAGATAGAGGAGAAACGAAGAACAATGAGATGCCTAAGTAACACGGGTGAATCTGAATAAACATTGACTTGATAAAGCAGTAACAACTGTGTCTTACGGAGTTTAAATACTTTTAATAATAATACATAAAGCAAGAGTGGCATAAATCCAGTTAATATGTTCTAATATCTTTGCATTGTCTAGGAAATGATGATTATTAGTTTATCTTAGACTTTAATAAGTCAGTAATGTAATCCCTTGAGCAACCAGTAAAAGAATATGTAATTATAGGTCTAACAAAGGAGACAATATAGTAAGAAGAAAATAAGTCTGGGAATGAGGGAAAAGGCACACGAAAGAGACCTATAGAATGCAGAGAGCAAGATGGTAGATTTGGATTCAAATATAGAGGTAGAGTAAATGTTACTAGGTTAAACACTCCAATTAACAGACAAGTATTGTCAAACTGAACTTTTTTAAAAATTAAAAAAAAACTACACTGCTTACAAAAAAGGATACTCTTGATATAAAGACAAGAAGTAAAAGAATTTTTAGAAATATGCGGACAGTTTTTAAAAAGCTGATATAGCTCTACTTATATATGGCAAGAAGCATTACCATCAGTAAAGAGATAGTTCATGAGTAAAGGTTCACTTCATTAGGAAGATATAACAATCTTAGACTTTACATACGTAATAACACTGCCTCAAGATATATAAAACAAAACTATATAAAACTAATAAATCCACATTCAGAGTTGGAGATTTTAACACAAATCCCTTTGAAACTAATAGATAAAACTCAATAAGGATATAGAAGCTTTGAACAACAGGACTATCAAAGGTGACCTAATTAACATATTAATAAGCATTACATCTACACGAAATACAATTCACATTCAAGTTCACACAGAACATTTAACAAAATTGATTATTTGCTTGTCCAAGCAAATCTCAACATTCGTCAGAGTACTAAAATAACACAGTGTTTTCTCCAATCACAGACCAATGGAGCTAGAAATTAAAAACAAAAAAAAAAACAAAAAACAATACCCCCGCCCTACCAAAATCCTCACAGTTTTGAAAATTAAACAATAATCTTCTGAATGACTTAATCACAATATTTAGAAAATCTAGAAATTTTTAAATGAAATGACAGTAAAATACTTAATGTCAAAACATAGGGGATGCTGCTAAAGCCACATGTAGAAATGTATAGAGAAGAAAAAAGCCTGAAAAATCAATAACCTCGTATCCATCTCGAGAAGCAATGAGTGCATATAGCACTCAGGTCTTGGTTTCTATATTTTATTCCTCTTTAAAAGAAACCAGAGTGCTCACTTCGGCAGCAGATACACTAAAAGAAGCCAGAGATTCCTGTCCATATGGAAGTGCTTGATTACAGTTTAGGAGCAGAAAACGTACGAGGTAAACCTGGGATATCCTCCTATGCCTGAAAGTAAGGAAATTCTCTGAGATGAGTGGGATTCAAAAGAACACAGTATTTGATTTGAAGAGACTTGTGGATTTTTATACATCGAATTAAGAATTCCCTAAGTAACCTTATTATTGAGAGAGAGAGAGAGAGAGGGAGGGAGGGAGAGGAGGGTTTGGGGAAAATGGGAAAGCTTGGATTTATAGAAAAATGTCTCTTTTAATAAATGTAGAAGGACTCATGAGAAAAATAAACATCTTGCATCAATTGATCACATCAGTGGTGAAGCCATTTGGGTGAAAAGTTGTTGGGGAACAGGACGTTTGCAACCCGCAAAATGCTAGTCTATGGATGACCTATCAATTACAAATGCATAGCTTTTTACAATGAAGAAATTAGGCAGTCCCCATTTCAACCAGGTGATCAAATTTGGTGTCACCACAAGTTGGACAATATGACATTATGTTCCTGAAGTTTTCAGGCAATAAAAAAAAGTACACATCATTGCCTATGAAGTGTCTTTGCCAAGAATTTATGTGACTTGAATCTAATTATGTGGAAGTCACTCAGACAAATTCAGAATAAGGGACATTCTACAAGACAATTGTCCTGGACTCTTCAGTAAATCAGTCAATGTCATGAAAAACAAGGGCAAATGTACTGTTCTAGATTAAAAGAGACTAAAGAGACAAAATAACCAATGTAATATGTAAACTTTCACTGGATCCTGGATCTGAAAAAAAAAATAGCAATAACAAATATTTTGGAGACAATTAGAGAAAAATTTAATGTAGACTGTATATTGATAAGAAATCATAGTTCATTCTCTTACAGATGAAAATAGTTACATTCCTGGGGCGCCTGGGTGGCTCAGTTGTTAAGCGTCTGCCTTCGGCTCAGGTCATGATCCCAGGGTCCTGGGATGGAGCCCCACCTTGAGCCCTGCATCGGGCTCCCTGCTCTGCGGGAAGCCTGCGTCTCCCTCTCCCACTCCCCCTGCTTGTGTTACCTCTCTCGCTGTCTCTCTCTCTCTCTGTCAATTAAATAAAATCTTAAAAAAAAAAAAAGAAACTAATGATGTATGTATGGTGATTAACATAACATAATAAAATAAAATTAAAACAACAACAACAAAAAAAACAAATGTATTAAAGCTTTGTTGGCTGGAAGTCCCACACTGGTCTAATGGAGCTAAAATCAAAGTTTTGACAGAGCTGCATTCCTTTCTGGAAGCCCTAAGGGAGAATTTATTTCCTTGCATCTCTCAGCCTTTAGAGGCCCCCAGCAACGGTAGCTCTGGGGCTCTCTTTCTCCATCTTCTAAGTTAGCAACATTCCATCTCTCTAACCTGTCTTCCCTCTCACATCTCCCTCTGACCACAGCAAGGGAAGATTTCCTACTTTTAAGGATCCATGTGATTAGGTTGGTCCCACTCACATCCTCCAGGATAATTTCCCCAAGGTCCTTAATTTAATCACATCAGAAAGAATGATTCACAGGTTCCCCATATTGGGGGTGGATTTTTTTTGAGGTGGGAAGGGGTAGGATGTAGAGCATCACTCCACCTAACTCTGGGGTATTGTGGTCATTTAGGAAATTATTTTTATTCTTAGGAAAAACATGTTTAGCTATTTAGGAATAAGTCTGCAATTTAGGGGTGTGTGTGTGTGTGTGTGTGTGTGTGTGTGTGTGTGTGTGTGTGTGT